>NC_044981.1:118831895-118991758 GCF_008728515.1 Papio anubis
ACCATGTTGGTCCGGCTGGTCTCAAACTCCTGACCTTGTGATCCGCCTGCCTCAGCCTCCCAAAGTGCTGGGATTACAGGCATGAGCCACCGCGCCTGGCAGTGTAAAAATGTATCATCTTTAAAAGCCTATTTTTTATTGAGTTGAGGCATGAACAATACATATTAAAACATCACCAACTCAGGTAGGTGGGGATAACCAGTGTAAGTTATAAGAAGATTTGAGTAGAAATTTCCCCAAATCCATGTTTATTACTTTCATTATACATATCCAATCAGACCAGGTTTCTTAAGATGATTAAAAAGTTTATTTTCTGGAGCATTCTTCACATTCTCTCCACTACCTACCATCTTGCCTGCACAACAGAGAGCACCGTATTTGTAAAGAACAGTATTCCTTTGGCAAAACTGGTCCAGGCCTAAACTAAAGCAGGAGAGATAAACTACACCTGATTCCTGCCCAACCCTGCAGTGGTAGGAAAATGGGTAATTTCAACTAAAGTTTTCATTTTCTAAGATAAACACAAAAATTGGGTTTGGGGAAACGTAACTTTTCACTGTAGCTGAAACTGTAACACTTAAGGTTTGATAGCAAAGCTAAGCTTGTTCTTAGACATTACCCTCTCTTTCAGTAATCCCCCCTTGCCACTCCATGTTTCAAATATTCTGATTACTAGGGTAATATCAGGTTCTCATCCTTCTTGAAGTTTTGAAAGGCTAAAAGTGTAGAAGGAAGAATATATTCCTCTTCATATATACTATATATTTTATACAATAGATTAGAATAGACTGGACTGGGTGTGGCAGCTCACACCTGTAATCCCAAAGTTTTCAGAGGCCAAGACAGGAGGATCTCTTGAGCCCGGAGTTCGAGACCACCCTGGGCAAAATAGTGAGACCCCCCCCATCACTCTAAAAAAATAATAATAATAAGATTTACTTTAAAAAGAATAGACTGCTGTATACCATATAGACATATATATAATGTATGTAATTCTTAAGTGGTCTAGAGTATATTATGTGTAGAAGCATTCTTGCATAATATTTACAGAAAGGTATAACATAAATATTATTCCTATACAATATTTATATAGAAGTTCACGATGTTACATTACATTATATATAATAGAGTTCTATATAATACTTTTATATAGGATATATTCCAGTCCTTTTAAGAATATACCTTTGTGTTCAAATCCAGACCCTGCAAGTTATTAGTAGGTGATCACAGGCAAACTCCCCAACTTCTCTGAGCCTTTGTTTCCACATGTGAAAATATATGCACTAAAACCTAGCATGAATAGACATTAGGATGATTAAAATATCTTGCAGGCCAGGCGCAGTGGCTCACGCCTGTAATCCCAGCACTTTGGGAGGCCGAGGCGGGCGGATCACGAAGTCAGGAAATCGAGGCCATCCTGGCTAACATGGTGAAACTCATCTCTACTAAAAATTAAAAAAAAAAAAAAATAGCCGGGCATGGTGGCAGGCGCCTGTAGTCCCAGCTACTCGGGAGGCTGAGGTAGGAGAATGGCATGAACTCGGGAGGCAGAGCTTGCAGTGAGCCGAAATCACACCACTGCACTCCAGCCTGGGCGACAGAGTGAGACTCTGTGTCAAAAAAAAAAAAAAACTTTTAAAGGTTTTGACATAAATTACAGACCAAAGAAATTGGAGTTTTTTCTCCTCTACTTTCCATTTCTCCTGTATATGTTTGTATATTCCTTGATAATAATCCACCAATATTTTCACTTTCACATGCTTATTGACCTAGAAGGCAGCATAGTAGAGGGGTTAAGAATGAAAACTCAATGCAAGGTTCTGAGGATTAAATACTGGCTATGCTTTGCAAAAGGCCTGGAACTTAGGGTGAGTTACCTAACTTTTCTGTGCCTTGCTAGTTTACTCATGAGTAAAAGTGAGATTATAATAGTAATCTGCATCATAGGGTAACTGGGAAGATTACAGGCATTTAAAACAGTATCACAGGCTGAGCAACACAGTGAGACTCCATTTCGACAAAAAAATTAAACAATTATCTGCACGAGGCAGGAGAATTGCTTGTACCCAGGAGTTAGAGGTTACAGTGAGTTACGATTGTGCCAGTGCACTCCCGCCTGGGTGACAGAGAGAGAACCTGTCTATAAAAATTTATTAAATAATTAATTAAAACAGTACCTGACACGTAGTAAAAACTCAATGAGTTATTTATCATTATTATTAATACCCACATATCTTTTTCTATATTAAGTTTAATTATAAGTAAAAATTCAAATGAGTAATAGAAATATATGTTTTAAACTTTTATTTAAAAAAAAAAAAAAACAACACTTTACTTCGCAATGCTACACCTACAGAAATTACCCAAATTACCCAAAGGGAACATTTTCAAGCCTCATGGGGTAGTAACTAATTTGAACTTTTTAGCATTGAATTGAAATGAAACACTCGGAAAAAAGAAAAGACTACCATATGCCAGCAATATGTCACTATCTTATTTAACACAGGTGATTAAACTTTAATTGAAGTCAGTAATGTTTTGCATTTGATTCATCTAAGGTTTTTTTTAAAAAACATTACAGAGGGTAAGTGTAGGGGGTGGAAATGGGAAGTTGTTGAACGGGCACAGAGTCTCCATTTTGCAAGATGAAAAGGTTCTGGAGGTCTGTTGTACAACGATGTGAATACACTTAACACTACTGAACTGTAAGCCTAAAATGGCTAAGATGGTAAATTTACATTATGGATTTTTTTAAAAAATCAAATTGTAAAATATTATTGGACTATAGATTTCTATAAATGCTGAAATGAAAAATAGATGAGAAAGAATTTTCATCATGATAATGCATGAGTTTTCTAATAATTTTCTAATATCTAGTCTTCTTTACAATCATGTTTTTTATTATCTTGTATTTTTGTAGGTAGCCTCTTATACCCTGTCTTATAGGTACTAAGTAAACACTTATACTTTGGAATACAGGAAACTTTGTAAGTACCAGTTTCAAAAGTTAGAGTGTAGGCTTGGGAATCAGTTGGAGAAATCTTCGGACAAAAAGTGTTATAAGTCTAGATGAGCAAACACCTAACACAAAAGAAGTAAAAATTAAGATTGCATCTTATATTCTAAGTGAGAAACAAATCGGGAAAATATGTAAGCCAAAAAACAGTCACTTTCCAGGACTTAACCCTCAGTGATAAGTACCAGATTCATATCACAGGATGAAAAAGACAAAACAAAACCACAAAGGGAAATAATATGCAAAGGAAATAAAATAATGGACTTTCCTGACATGAATTCTCTGACCCAGGCCAGAAGGGCTTCTGTAGTACCTTTAAAAGTGTTTAAAGTGGCACCACTCCAAAGGAAAATGAAATTAGGAAATTATCCACCCAAGCAAGGGATATAAACAATCGGATCCTCTCTTAAAGCAATACAAACCCACATTGTCTCAACCCAATGGAGGCCTTATTTAATTAAGATGTGGGTGGGAACAGTGTTCCTTTTCTCCACATCCTCCTTAGGAATCAAATGTGATGAAGAAAAAAGGGAAAGCAAGTTAACAATTCTGCAATTCATTCTAATGCGTGTGATTTTAAAAATGTGTCATTTGTAATCAGAAATCAGCAAAATCAGTAGCATCCATGTCTCATTTGAGAATGTTTTCACAGAATGCTCAGTGAAAATGCCTTGCTTATCTGAATTCACTAGAAAAGCCTAACTCCCCCTGGAAAAGACAGGAGGCTTGAGATACTAGTCAGGTCTGTGGTGCAACCCATTTAAATCCAGAGCTCGGCTTGGATTAAACACAGTATCCCACTTTCCAGAATGTACAGGAAGCAAGGGAGACTCCTCAACTCCATTTATAAAAAAAGATTTCATGGTTTTATTGATCTGTAAGAGGTAGGCCCTGATGGTTAGGCTCTTTATTGTGCAGCTGGGCTATTCTAAACCCATGGTGGAAGGAGCCCATATTTACAAAACCACTAACTTCAATTATGACAAATGCACAAAAAGTTAGCACTCATATTCTTTTACTCTTTCCCATAAATGGATTTTACCACTAGAATAGACCTATAATTAATAATAAATGATCCACGAATAAAAAGATGGGCCATAATGAGTCTTTCCATCCACCTACGTATAAAAAGATTGAACCAAGAAAAAAATCCATTCTACTGGGAGAAAAAAAGGAGAGAAAAAATTAGTCTCCTTTATATTTAGAGCACATAGAGGAAATCTGTTTTAACACAATTATATACCTTTAGGAAAATAATAGAAGATTTTTTTTAAAGCATGCATAATAAAATTATTATTATTATTATTATCATTATTATTTTTGAGACGGAGTCTAGCTCTGTCGCCCAGGCTGGAGTGCAGTGGCCAGATCTCAGCTCACTGCAAGCTCCGTCTCCCGGGTTTACGCCATTCTCCTGCTTCAGCCTCCCGAGTAGCTGGGACTACAGGCGCCTGCCACCTCGCCCGGCTAGTTTTTTTTTGTATTTTTTAGTAGAGACGGGGTTTCACTGGGTTAGCCAGGATGGTCTCTATCTCCTCACCTCGTGATCCGCCCATCTCAGTCTCCCAAAGTGCTGGGATTACAGGCTTGAGCCACCAAGCCCGGCCAATAAAATTATTATACAATATCTCTTGCCCACAGAATTTCTAGCATTCATTTGGTCTGATTAGGTTTTGTTGTGAAATACAGAAAAACACAAATGGCTGAATTAAAATACAACCCCCACCCCGCTTCCTTTTTTGACAGTGATGTTCCCACATTGACTTTTGCAATGCTGCCATACAGAACAGTCACAGTTACTTAAGGTCAGTATCCATTCATGAGAGAATAGCTCCCCATCCTACCCACTAAATTGGTAAAATATTCATTTAGTCTATTAGGGCTTTTCAGGGTTTCTTGAGGCTGTTTAAAGCAACTCTCAGTGATATGAACACTAAAGAAGGATTGGAAACAAGCACAATCATTCCCTACCCCTCGCCCTAAATCCGGCACTTTCCAAATCGAAAAGATTCACTTGCAAGTGCTCCATATATAGGATGGGATAAGGTCCATCAAGAGCCATTCATTCATTCATTCATTCGTTCATTCAATATACATTTACTGAATGTTTAACATAAGCCAGGCACTATACAAGTTCCTTTGAGATCTCACCAAAGAAGAAAACAAAAATCCCTGTTCTCATGGAATTTATAATCTACTAGGAAGTGGCGTCAGATAATAAACAATAAAAATAATTTATAAATGTTAGATGGTAAAATGTGCTATGGAAAATGAAAAAAGTAAGGTTGAAAAAGAGGAGGAACCAGGCTAGGCATGGTGGCTCACATCTATAATCCCAGCACTTTGGGAGGTCAAGGTAGGACAATCACTTGAAGGCAGTTGGACACCCAGCCTGGGCAACTGAGCAAGACTCCATCTCTATGAAAAACAAATTTTTTAAAATTAAGCTGGGTATTGTAGTGCATGCCTTTAGTCCTAGCAACTTGGGAGGCTGAGGCAGGATTGCTTTGAGCCCAGGAGTTAGAGGCTGCGTAGAAATGATCACACCACTGCACTCCAGCCCGGGTGAATGAGCAAGACCCTGCCTCAAATAAATAAATAAATCAGAAAAGAAAAGACAAGGAGGAATCAAAAGTGCTGGGCAAACCCACCAGGATAGCAATAATAAAAAAGACAGGTAGTAACAAATGTTGGCTGGAGTGTAGAGAAATTAGAATGCTCATACACTGTTAGTAGGAATATAAAGTGGTGTGGCCACATTGAAACACAGTCTGGCAGTTCCTCAAAATGTGAAACATTGAATTACCACATGACTAAGCAATTCCATTTCTAGGTATATAACCAAGAGAAATGAAACCAAGAGAAGTGAAAACATATACGTACACAAAAACTTACATACAAATGCACACAGCAACATTATTCATGATAGCCACAAATAGAAACAAATCCAATGTCCAGCAACTGATGAATAAACAAAATGTGGTATATTTATACAATGGAATGTTTAGTATTTGATAATGAAATGATGTACTGATACACGCTACAACATGGATGACCAATGAAAGCTTCCTAAGTGAAAGATACCAGTCATAAAAGACCATATATGTATTTTCTGATTCCATTTATATGAGATATCAAGAACAGGCAAACCACAGAGATAGAAAGTAGAGCTGGGAGATTGGTGAAATGGGGAATGACTGCCAATGAGTATGGGATTTCTTTCTAGAGTGATGGAAATGTTTAAAATTGATTGTGGTGATGGTTTCACAACTTATGAATATTACTAAAACCTATTGAGTTGCACATGTTAAATGGGTGAACTGTTTGGTATATCAATTATATGTCAACAAGGCCATTTAATTTAAAGAATGCTGGGGGAGAGGAGAGATTTGAAATATAATAATCCAGATCTCACCTAGAAAGTAGCAGTTGCACATAGACTTTATTGAAGGAGATAAGGCAGTTGGTTAACCATAAAGAAATCTAAAGGAAAAGTTTCACTTTCTTTTCCATTTCAAAGCACCAGAGGGCCTGCTTAAACTTACCAAAGTTAAAAGAGATAACCTGAATGGTCCTATAACTACAAAAGAAATTGAATATGCTATTTAAAATCCTTTCGAAAGAGAAATCTTCAGGTCCATAATGTTTTACTGTTTATTCTACCAAACATTTCAAGAAGAAAATAACAACAATTCAGCACAATCTCTTTCAGAAACAGAAGAGGAGGGAACAGTTGCCAACTGATTGTATAAAGTTGGTGTTGCCCTGATATCAAACCTAGACAAAGATGGTGCAAGAACACTACAGACCAATACCATGAATCCTCAACAAAATATTATTCAATAAAATCTAGCAACATATAAAAAGAATACTACACCACAACACAGTGGGGCTGGCCGGGCGCGGTGGCTCACGCCTGTAATCCCAGCACTTTGGGAGGCCAAGGCAGGTGGATCACCTGAGGTCAGGAGTTCGAGACCAGACTGACCAACATGGAGAAACCCCATCTCTACTAAAAATACAGAATTAGCAGGGCGTGGTGGCACATGCCTGTAATCTCAGCTACTCCAAAGGCTGAGGCAGGAGAATCGCTTGAACCCAGGAGGCAGAGGCTGCTGTGAGCCGAGATTGTGCCATTGCACTCCAGCCTGGGCAACAAGAGTGAAACTCCATCTCAAAAACAAACAAACAAACAAAAAAACACAGTGGGGTTTATCCTAAGGATGTAAAAAACTGGTTCAAAATTCAAAAATCTGCCAATGTAATCAACCATAATAGTGGTCTAAAGAAAAAACCCAAATGACCATATCAATTGATCCAGAAAAAAAGTATTTGAGAAATCCAATATCTATTCCTAATAAATACTCTTAGAAAGTCAGGAACAAAAAGGAATTTCCTCAACCTAGTAAAAAAGGGCATGTATAAAAATCTTCAACTGGGCCGGGCGCGGTGGCTCACGCCTGTAATCTCAGCACTTTTGACGGCTGAGGCAGGCGGATCACGATGTCAGGAGTTCCAGACCAGCCTGGCCAACATAGTGAAACCCCGTCTCTACTAAAAATACAAAAATCAGCCAGGCACAGTGGCACGTGCCTGTAATCCTGGCTACTCAGGAGGTTGAAGCAGGAGAATCGCTTGAACCCAAGAGGCGGAGGTTGCAGTGAGCCAAGATCGCGCCACTGCACTCCAACCTGGGTGACAGAGCAAGACTCCGTCTCAAACAAACAAACAAAAAAACACCTTACACTAACATCATACTTAATGAATGCTTTCCCCCTAAGAATAGGAACAAGGCATGGATGTCTCCTTCACCACTCCTGTTTACCATTGTAGTAGAAGTCCTAGATGGTGAAAAAAGGGAAGAAAATAAGAAAAAGCATGCAAGTTAGAATGGAAGAAATAAAATGATTCCTATTCACAGATGATATAATTGTCCATGTAGAAAATCCTAAGGTATTTTCAATAGAACTACTAGAACTGATAAGTGAGTTTAGTAAGGTAGCGTGATACAAGAAACAACTGGAAATTGACATTTTAAAATATATATCATTTACAGTAGCTAAAAAATAAAGAAAACAAATACTTAGGTATAAACGTAATACTGTTTTCTAAAAACTTCAAAATGCTAATAAAAAAATGGAAGAGCTAATCAAATTGAAAGGCATATCAGTTCATAAATTAGAAAGTTCAACATGGTATAGATATCAATTCTACCCAAACTGCAGCATAGATTTAATGCAGTTTAAATAAAAATCCTAGCCAAAAAAAAGTACTCCAGCAGTAACTTTTCAACAATAAAAACAAGTTGGTTCTAAAATTTAAATGAAAGCCAAACAAACTAGATTAGTTAAAACAATTTTAAATGAAGAATAAGGTTAGAAAATCTCACTACCCAATTTTCAGACTTACAAAGCTATAATAATCAAGATAGTGTGATATTGGTGAAAGAATAGACACAGATTAAGAGAATAAAGTAGTGAGTCTGGAAATAGACCACAAATATGTTGCCGATTAATTTTTGAACAAAGGTGTAAAGGTAATTCAATGGGGAAATGATAGTTGTTTCAACAAATGCTGTTGAAATTTCTTACACATGACACCAAAAGCATGATCTGAAAAGAGAAAAAAAATTGTACTTAAGAGCCTTTGCTCTTAAAAGACACTGTTCAAGAACGGAAAGACAAGCTACTAGAGCCTGGCAGAAAATATCACCAAGTTACATATCTGACAAGGGCACTGAACCTGGAAAATATAACACTCTCAAAACTCAACATTAAGAAAACAAACTACTCAGTAAAAATGGATCAAAAGACTTCAAAAGACTTTTACCAAAGAGAGTATGTGGAAGAACAATATATGCTTATTGATTTTTAAAACAGTGCAAAGGCAACTTAATAGAAAAATGATGATCTTTTCAACAAATGATATTGAAATAACTAGACATTTACATGCAAAAAAACAGCCTTGACCCAAAACCAGCCTCACCCCTTGCATAAAAATGATCCTAAAACTGATCATAGATCTAAATGTAAAACATAAAACTATAAAAACATTTAGAAGAAAACATAGGATAAAAATCTTTGTGACCTGGGGTTAGGCATGACAAGAGACCAAAAGCATAATCTATTTTAAAAGAAGCTGATATGGTGGATTTCATCAAAATTAAAAATTTTTCCTCTACAAAAGGTACTGTTATAAGAATGAAAAGACAATCTACAGAGTGGAAAAAAATATTTGCAAATCACATATCCAACAAATAACTTGTATCTAGAATATATAAAGAACTCTCAAAATTCACCAGTAAGAAAACAAATAACCCAATTAAAAAATAGGCAAAAGACCTGAATAGAAACTTTATCAAAGCGGATATATGGATGGCAGATACATACATGAAAAGAATTTCATTGTTGGATATTTTGCAAATATTTTCTCCCATTCCACAGACTGTCTTCACTCTGTTGACTGTTTCCTTTGCTGAGTAGAAACTTTTTATTAGTAGTTTAATATAGTCAAATTTGTCCTTTTTTGTTTTGTTGCCTGTACTTTTGAGGTCTTAGACATAAAATCTTTGCCTAGACTGATGTTTTAGATTGTTTCCCCTATGTTTTCTTCTAGTAGTTTCATAGTTTTAGGTCTTCTGTTTAAGTCTTTAATCCATTTTGCATTGATTTTTATACACTGTGAGACATAGGTGTCTATTTTCTTTCTTTTGTGTTTGGATATTCACTTTTTCCAGCACTATTTATTGAAGAGGATGTTCTTTCCCTAATCTATATTCTTGGCACCTTTGTCAAAAATCAGTTGGCTGTAAATATGTAGATTTATTTCTGGGTTCTCCATTCTATTCCATTGGTCTATGTGTCTGTTTTTATACAAATACCACGCTGTTTTGGTTACCATAGCCTTGTAATATATTTTGAAGTCAGGTACTATGATGCTTCCAGCTTTCTTCTTTTTGCTCAGGATTGCTTTGGCTGTTTGGGCTCTATTTTAGTTCCATACAAATTTTTCTATGTCTGTGAAAAATGTCATGAGACTGGTGGATCACTTGAGCCCAGGAGTTTGAAACCAGCTTGGGTAACATGGTGAAACCCTGTCTCTACAAAAAAAAAAATATAAAAAACTAGCCAGGTGTGGTGATGTGCTCCTGTAGTCCCAGCTACTCAGGAGGCTGAGGTGGGAGGATCACCTGAGCCCTGGAGGTAGATGCTGCAGTAAGCATCTATGCAGCACTCCAACCTAAGTGACAGAGTAACACCCTGTCTCAAAAAAAAAAAAAAAAAAAAAAAAAAGGAAAGAAAGAAAGAAAAGAGGCACCACTGATTTTTATGTTGATTTTGTATCTTGTAACTTTACTGAGTTTGTTTATCAGATCTAAGAGTTTCTAGATATAAGATCATGTCATCTGCAAAGTTTGTCTTTCTCTTTTCCAATCTGGATGCCTTTTATTTCTTTCTCTTGCCTAATTGCTCTGGCTAGGACTTCCAGTTCAATAGGAGTGGTAAAAGTGGGCATCCTTGTCTTGTTCCAGTTCTTAGAGGAAAGGCTTTTAACTTTTCCCCATTCAGCATTATATTAGCTGTTGGTTTGTCATATAAGGGCTTTAATATGTTGAGGTATGTACAGGGAACTCAAATAACTCAACAAGAAAACACCAAATAATCCTGTTAAAATGTGGGCAAAAGATAGGAATAGACATTTTTCAAAAACACACACAAATGGCAACAGGTATACGAAAAAACCACTAAACATCAGGGAAATGAAAATCAAAACCATAATGACACATTATCTTACTTCAGTCAGCATGGCTATTATCAAGACGACATCATCAGGGAAATGCACATCAAAACCACAATGACATATTATCTTACTTCAGTTAGCATGGCTAGTATCAAAAAGACAAAAAATGACATATGTTGGTGAGGATTCAGAGAAATGGGAACTCTTACACAGTGTTGGTAGGAATGTACATTAGTACAGTCATTACAGAAAACAGTATGGAGGTTTCTCAAAAAAAATAAAAATAGAGCCACCATATGATCCAGCAATTCTGCTACCAGGTACTCACCCCCCAAAAATGGAACTCAATATATCAAAAGGATACCTGCATGCCCATGTATATTGTAGCACTGTTAACAATGGTCAAGATATGCAATCAACCTACGTGTCCATCAAAGATGAATGGATAAAGAAAATATGATTATATAAACACAATGGAATGCTGTTTGGCCATAAAAAAAAAATCCTGTCATTTGCAGCAGCATACATACAAGTGGAAGAAATTATGTTAAGTAAAATAATCCAGGCACAGGAAGACAAATACATGTTCTCACTCACAGGTGGGAGTTAAAAAAAGTTGATCTTATAGAAGTAGAGAGTAGAATGACAGTTACAAGAGGCTGCAAAGGGTGTGTGGGCGTCAGTGGGGGAGGGAATAAAGAGAAGCAGATTAATAGGTACAAACATACAGTTACATAGAAGAAATAAGTTCTAATATTTAATAGCATGGTAGGGTGACTGCAATTGCAACAATGTATTGTATATTACAAAATAGCTAGAAGAGAGGATTTGAAATGTCCCCAATGGTAGAAATGATAAATGTTTGAGGTGATAGATATCCTAAATACCCTGACTTGATCATGACACAGTATATGCATGGAACAAAATATCACATGTGTCCTGTAAATATACACAAATATTATGCATCAATAAAAAAGTTCAACATCATTAGCCCATTAGGGAAATGCAAATTAAAACCAGGACAAAATACCACTACATACTTACTAGAATGGTTAACATAAAACTAATTACAGCACACCTATGTTCAAAGCAGCAATATCCACAATAGCCAAGAGGGGGATGCAGTCCAAATGTCCACTGACCAATGAATGGATTTAAACAATGTAGTATACTACACAGTCTTTGAAAAAAGTAAATCTTGTCACATGCTACAGCATGGATGAACCTTGAGGACATTATGCTAGGTGAAATAAACTAATCACATAAAGATAAACACTATCTGAGTCCACTTATATGAGGGATCCAAAGGTGTCAAATTCATAGTTATAGAAAGTAGAACGGTGGGTTACTAGGGGGCAAAAAGGAAGTTGTCTAATAGGTATAGAGTTTCAGTTCTGCAAGATGAAAAAGTTCTGGAGATCTATTTACAGAACAATGTAAATATATTGAACACTACTGAACTGCACATTTAAAAATGGTTAAGATGGTGAATTTTATGATAAATGTTTTTGCCATAACAACAAAAAATAATGACAATACCAAGTGTTGACAAGGATGTGGAGCAACTGAAACTTTTCTCCACTACTTGTAGGAATGCATAACTCTGGAAAACTGTTTGGCATTTGCTTATAAAGTTAAACACACATTTAACATATGACCCCTAAATCCCATTCCTACATATTTTCCCCAGAGAAATGAAGGCTTTTGCTCACACAAGAACTTACACAAGAATGTTTATAGCAGTTTTATTTAGAATTACCCCAAACTAGAAACAACCCATGTGTCTTTCATGTATGGATAAACAAACTGTGGTACATCTATTCCATGAAATACTATTCAACAAAAAATGGAATGATTAATACACGCAACAGCCTGGATGAAGCTCTCATGAGTCACTCTGCAAAGTGGAAGAAACCAGTCTCCAAAGATTTCACACTGAATGATTCCATTTATATGACATTCTTGAAACAACAAAACTATGGTGAAGAACAGACCAGTAGTTGCCAGAGGTTAGGGGTTGGGGGAAGGGGTGCAGAATAGGGTGTGACTATAAAAAGACAGCACATCCATCCCAGCACTTTGGGAGGCCAAGGTGGGCAGATCACAGGATCACGAGTTCAAGACCATCCTGACCAACATGGTGAAACTCCATCTCAACTAAAAATACAAAAATTAGCCAGGTATGGTGGTGTGTGCCTGTAATCCCAGCTACTCAGGAAGCTGAGGCAGGAGAACAGCTTGAACCCTGGAGGCAGAGGTTGCAGTGAGCCCAGATTACGCCACTGCACTCAAGCCTGGGCAACAGAGCAAGACTGTATCTCAAAACAAAAAACAAACAAAAAAAAAGTACAAAGGAGATTTGGGTAGTGACAGAACTCTGACATATCCTGACTGTGGTAGCGATTATGCAAAACTATTCATATATTAACATTCCTAGCACTATACACACATATACACAGACACATATAAAACAAAGAGGAAACACCCACATGGTGAATAACCAAGAGATAACCTCTTTGGAGAAGGTCATGATCACATATTCAGTCATAGAAAGTGAACTCGTTCATGGTACCTTTTTACATCTGTCTCCCGCATATGCCACACCACAGCTACTTCTAAGAAGAATCTCAGGAGTTCACACTGGAGCTGTCAGAATGAATGCATACATCTTCCAGTGAACTATAGGCTCATTGGTCCATGTCCACAATGAAAGAGAGAGGAAAGGCTGGAAAACATTTTGGAAAAGTCAAAAAGCTATTTGTGTTTTCTGAAAGGTCAAGGGATTGGCATAGCTGGCACAAACCAGGGCTCAACAAAAAAGTCCCATTTTTAAAGGCCCAGTTTGTTGAGGGCCTATTTACAGGAAAAGTTTCCAAGAGGGGCTGCCAAAAACAACCAAAGGTAACCCTGACACCCCATAGTCTGGACTGTGCAGAAACTCGTGGCTGGGACCTCTATTTTTCTTCCTTGGAGAGAAGCACCAAGAGGCGATCTATAAATATAAACCAGCTTTCCCACTAAAAGGGAAGGTGAAAGAAGTTGGGTTGCATCATCCTTTGCTCTAGTCTGGAAAAGATTAATGTTTTCTAGAAAAAAATGAAAGAATTAGGCTGGGCGCGGTGGCTCATGCCTGTAATCCCAGCACTTTGGGAGGCCGAGGCGGGTGGATCACTTGAGGTCAGGAGTTTGAGACAAGCCTGGCCAATATGGTGAAATCCAATCTCTACTAAAAATACAAAAACAAAAAAAGAAAAAAGGAAGGCCGGGCACAGTGGCTCACGCCTGTACTCCCAGCACTTTGGGAGGCCAAGGTGGGTGGATCACTAGGTCAGGAGATCAAGACCATCCTGGCTAACATGGTGAAATCCCATCTCTACTAAAAATACAAAAAAATTAGCCAGGCGTGGTGGCAGGTACCTGTAGTCCCAGATACTCCGGAGGCTGAGGCAGGAGAATGGTGTGAACCCAGGAAGTGGAGCTTGCAGTGAGCCGAGATCGCGCCACTGCAGTCCAGCCCGGGCAACAGAGTGAGACTGTCTGAAAACAGCAACAAACACACAAACAAACAAACAAAAATTAGACAAGTGTGGTCTCACACACCTGTAATCCCAGCTACTCGGGAGGCTGAGGCAGGACAATCGCTTGAAGCTGGGAGGCAGAGGCTGCAGTGAGCCGAGATCATTCCACTGCACTCCAGTCTGGGCAAGAATTATGCAGTTAAGAAAGCCACACAAAAAGAAATGTTTTGAGGAAGAAAATAGAACAAAGAGATCAACCACCTGACAAAACCAAAATGTCCTGTCAAGAGGTTAATAGGAGAAAAAAGATAACACACAGGAGAGGGAGAATTGATGTACTGTGTAGATCTGGCATGGAGCAGCAGGTAAGATAGAGAAGGGTGGCATATCAGAGACTCTGAGCCAGTGTCTCGCTTCTCTCACTGACCCGCCATTCTCGATCTCCACGTACACTCTGATTTTCCCCACAACAGCCTTCCCTGGTATTTCTTCCCTGGAATACCAGCTTCATGAGCTTGTTTCTCTAGAACAGAATCTGGGCATAGGGTAGAAGCTCAGTGAATACTTGCTGTATGAATGGATGACAAGGAGGATTCATCAGACTCAGCAGGAAAAGTCAAAAGTGGTCACTGAGGAGCTCTTGATGAGGTGCCAGTGCTAGAGATGAGAGCCTTGCACAGACCTGCCTGGCTAATCAGAAAGAATGCTGCCTTCTTGTAGTGTGTTTCTTGGGACATAAAAGAGGGCACATCAAAACTCCTCAAACCCTCCTCTACTGGTTTTTAAAAATAAGGATAATTGTCTTCCTCAGAAGCCATCTGGATGGTCTAGCTGGTCAGAAGTCCTGAGTGGAAAACAGGAAGGCATGGAAAGTGACATGTGGTTCTCTTCTCTTCTGGCTAGAGATCATGGCATATGAAAAGACTGGATAAAGAAATGCGAAAAGCCATTTCAACTGATGGTGTTGAAGACAAGATCTGATTTTCTGGACTGTAACATTCAAATAATAGCCTGACAAGACATGTGGTTCATTACATGAAAATAGGAATGAGATACCAGACTATTCACAATAGCCAAGACATGGAATCAAACTAAGTGTCCATCAATAGATGAATGGGTAAAGAAAATGTAGTACATATACATAATGGAATACTATTCAGCCATAAAAACAATAAAATTCTGTCATTTGTAGCAACATGGATGGAACTGAAGGACATTATGTTAAGTAAAATAAGCCAGGTGCAGAAAGACAAATGTTGGATGTTCTCACTCATATGTGGGAGCTAAAACGAAAAAACTGAACTCATGGTCATAGAGTCGAATGTCAGTTACCAGAAGCTGGGAAGGGTAGTGGGGAGGAAGGAATAAAGAGGGGATGGTTAAGGGGTACAAATGTACAGTTAGATAGAAAGAATAGATCCAGTGTTCAGTAACACGATGGGGTGACTAGAGCTAACAATATTGTATATCTCAAAACAACTAAAAGAGTGGAACTGGAATATTTCTAACAAAAAGAAACGATAAATGTTTGAGGTGATGTATATTTCAATTACCTTGATTTAAACATTATACACTGAATGCTTATATAAAAATACCACATACGCCCCATAAATATGTACAACAATTATGTATTCATTAAAAATAAAAAATGTAGGAAAAAAATGACATGCCAAGAAGATGCTCACCGACTTGGCCTATTGAAGAGAACCTTAAAGTTGAATTCAAGAGAGAGGAAAACACCCACATAATGGTATAAAACCAGGCATCATGGAGGACAGCAGCCAGAACAGAAAAAGAAAAAACCAATGCCAGAGACTTCTAGTGCTTTCGGAGAAACTAGCATCCAAGAAATGTGGATGTGATGTGTACATATATCCACATGAGGGTACAGGGAAAGAACAGAAAATATATTGCTATAAAAAAGTAAAACAGATCACCCCGTTAGGAGGCTCTGGGTGATATTTTCCACAAAGAGAACATTAAATAAGCAGAAAAGTGATAGAGAGTTTTCATAGGAACTTCCAGCTCCCTAGACATTTACAAGATACTTAATTCTTTTTTTTTTTTTTTTTTTTTTTTTGAGACGGAGTCTCGCGCTGTGTCACCCAGGCTGGAGTGCAGTGGCGCGATCTCGGCTCACTGCAAGCTCCGCCTCCCAGGTTCAGGCCATTCTCCTGCCTCAGCCTCCGAGTAGCTGGGACTACAGGCGCCCGCCACCACACCCGGCTAGTTTTTTTGTATTTTTAGTAGAGATGGGGTTTCACCATGTTAGCCAGGATGGTCTCGATCTCCTGACCTCGTGATCCGCCCGCCTCGGCCTCCCAAAGTGCTGGGATTACAGGCTTGAGCCACCGCGCCCGGCCAAGATACTTAATTCTTACTGATAAATTCTTCTTTAAATAAGATGAAATTCTATTCTAGACTTAATTCTAAATAGTGGAAATGTGGTTGGTGAAGTAGTAATAGTAAGAATTTTTTGAAAAGTCACCATTTTAGCTTAGGATTAAAAAATAGCTAAGAACACGTGAAGTACAGCCAGATGCACAGGCACCCTGTGGACTCCATGAGCACAAGGAACTGGTCAGGCTTGTTTATGACCATACTCCTAGCACACACTGCATTGGGTCAGGAAAGCCATAAAAACTGAGTGACCTACACAATCTAGTACGCTTCTATGGTGAGAAACTCTGAAACTGACAACAGATAAAGGGATGAATAAACTTAAAGAAAAGATGGAAAGATGATCATGTAACAATGTGATTAGGAGATACACAAACACACACACACACACATCAGAGGCTAGTTAGAAAGACTGGAGATAATTTGTTTCAGGCCAAGACAAAAGGAAACTTCCTCAACAATTAGAGCTGGGAATAAGGAATTCAGGAAGAAGCTCAATGACTGTCTGTTATCAGGGCTGCTGGAGACAGGATTGATTCCTGTCCTAGAGACCGAACTAGACGGCTAAGGTCCTTTACAACTCAAAAATTCTTAATTTCAATTGAAAATTACGTAAGTGTTTTACTATAGTAACATAAATGGTGTTTGGCTGTATTTGAACAAATATTAATAGTCCCAGGCTTCAGGCATATTATGGATTAAACTCGATTTTGTAAATTAGTTTGGGAGCATACCCATAATTCCAAATAATCTAAAAACGCAGTACTGGAGACACCGCCAGTATGTAAGTTAAGGATTGCTTACAGACAGAGGCAATAATGCATTATTATTTCAACTTAGAAAGGCAGTCTCAATAGGACTCGATACTGTATCCACCAGAAAATACTAACATATGGGCCGCCATTCTAAACTGGAACTCCATGAGGCTGGCTTTCTGACTTTTGGTTTGCCTGTGGCTCAGAATCTGCCTTGCAAATGTAAGTTGAAGAAAGAAAGCCATAACAAAAAGCGTATATTATATAGTTAAACCCTGCTCCTCTTCTGGTAAAACTGTACAGAATGAAATTTCATAATTCGTTAGGAGCCACGGAGCTGGCAGTAGATATCAAGACTGACAACCAAGCCAGGTGCTGTGGCTCACGCCTGTAATCCCAACACTTTGGGAGGCCAGGATGGGAGAATCGCTTGAGACCAGGAGTTTGAGACCAGCTTGGGCAACATAGCGAGATCTCATCTCCACAAATAACACAACAATTAGCCAGGCATGGTGGCCCATGCCTGTGGTCCCAACGACTCAGGGGACTGAGGTGAGAGGATTGCTTGAGCCCAGGTGGTCAAGGCTTCAGTGAGCCGTGATCACTGCACTGCATTCCACTCCAGTTTGGGTGACACAGTGAGAGGCTGCCTCAACAACAACAACAACAAAAAGATTAACAACCAACCGTGAATGGGATGCATTTTAACAGTTAAATTATCAGATAAAGTTTGTAAAGGCCTAGAATCACAATGTGTCCACACCATTATTGAAAGTGCAAATCCCAGGGCTCTGGGAGGCTGAGGTGGGCGAATCACCTGAGGTCAGGAGTTTGAGACCAGCCTTGCCAACATGGTAAAACCCCGTCTCTACTAAAATACAAAAATTAGCCAGGTGTGGTGGTGTGTGCCTGTAATCCCAGCTACTCGGGAGGCTGAGGCAGGAGAATTGCTTGAACCTGGGAGGCGGAGGTTGCAGTGAGCTGAAATCGCTCTACTGCACTCCAGCCTGGGGACAGAGTGAGACTCCATCTCAAAAAAAAAAAAGAAGTGTCGAACACAAAGCAAGAAGCCCTCTGTGGGTCCAGATGTGCTGTGTGGCCTTTGGCTGGTTACATAACTTCTCCCCGATACAGTAAACTGGGAAAAGGGAAAGATTCCTTCCTTTTCCTCCAATATGACATGAGGGTGAATGATAAAGCACTTCCAGGCCGGGCACGGTGGCTCACGCCTGTAATCCCAGGACTTTAGGAGGCCAAGGCAGGTGGATCACCTGAGGTCAGGAGTTCGAGACCAGTCTGGCCAACATGGTGAAACCCTGTCTCTACTAAAAATACAAAAATCAGCTGGGTGTAATGGCACACGCCTGTAGTCCCAGCTACTCAGGAGGCTGAGGCAGGAGAATCGTTTGAACTCAGGATGCAGAGGTTGCAGTGAGTCAAGATCATACACACTCCAGCTTGGATGATAGAGTGAGACTCTGTTTCCAAAAAAAAAAAAAAAGCACTTCCAACTTTTTAGTGGAATAAGATAGGTAAAATCAAAATGCTGTCATTTATTAATGCAACCAGAGCAATCCTTAACAAATATCACCTTAAGCAAATCCTTTAACTTTGCCCTACTTTCTAGATGTGGAAAATAATCCCAAATAGCAACATTAGGTCTCTATGGTTACAAGAGAATATTATCCTTTAATAGGACCAAACATAATTTTGATCCTTGCCAACCATTTTTCTACATGTGCACTGTGGAAAGCAGGCCAGTCAAGCAGAAATAAAGTAATTCTTCAGACAAAATCCTTCTTACAGCAAAAACTAGTGTGTGAGGCAAAATGATGTATTAGAGCCACCTTTCTATGATCAGTCCTTTCTGATGTGGGTAGGAAGACACCTTTTAGAGATGCAACTAGTGAATGGTCGAAAGTACTGGCTATGAGGCTTCATTGCTTAGGTTCAAATATTGCCTTTGCCTAGAGCCAGGTGTGTTTTCTTGGGCAAGCCCCAGTCTCCTCATCAGTAGAACTGGGAAAATAGTAGCCGTCAAAGACTGCAGTTCATAAGGTTGTACTGATGATTCAGTGAGTTAATATGAATCCAGTTATTGGAGCAGAACCTGGTACCTAACAGCATTCAATAAAAATTAGCCATTATTATTATTAGGGAGTACAAAGTACCTTCAGGATATCAAAGATATTACCAGATGATTCTCTACAACTTAGTCTGATTCCTAGAATGCTAACACTGACAACAATACTACCTAAAAATCTAGACAGGCATTCTTTTTCTATTACTCCCAACACAAATAAAAGTCTCCTTTTTATTGAAGATAAGTTGTCTTGATTTTCTTTATATAGGAGTATAACTTACTTTTAAATAAGGACAAAAGACAGGGAAAATATTTTTCCTAATTTTATTGGCTTCTTAATAGTGGTACATGGCTGTAATTGTGAAGTACATGTTTTGGTTAGTATTTTAATTTCTTATAATTTTTAAAATCTTCAATTTCTTTTATAAAGTCCTAAAGCATAGGCAGGGTGTGATGGTTCATGCTAGTAATCCCAGCACTTTGGGAGGCCAAGGAGGATGAATTGTTTGAGCCCAGGAGTTTGAGAACAGTCTGGCAACACAGTGAAACCCTGTCTCTACAAAACACACAAAAATTAGCCGAGTGTGGTGCTGTGTGCCTGTAGTCTCAGCTATTTGGGAGGCTCAGGTGGGAGGATCATCTGAGCCCAGGGAGGTTGAGGATGCAGTGAGCTGTGATTGTGCCACTGCACTCCAGCCTGGGAGACAGAATGAGACCCTCCCGCCCAAAAAAAAAAAAAAAAAAAAAGAAAAAAGTCCTACATCACCCAGTACTGCATTTTTGGCTATAGTGGGTATTTAATAAAGAAGCAATTCTGGCCGGGCGCGGTGGCTCAAGCCTGTAATCCCAGCACTTTGGGAGGCCGAGACGGGCGGATCACAAGGTCAGGAGATCGAGACCATCCTGGCTAACACGGCGAAACCCCGTCTCTACTAAAAAAAACACAAAAAATTAGCCGGGCGAGGTGGCGGCGCCTGTGGTCCCAGCTACTCGGGAGGCTGAGGCAGGAGAATGGCGGGAACCCGGGAGGCGGAGCTTGCAGTGAGCTGAGATCTGGCCACTGCACTCCAGCCTGGGCGACAGAGCGAGACTCCGTCTCAAAAAAAAAAAAAAAAAAAAAAAAAGAAGCAATTCAAGGCATATTTTTTTATTACATCCCATGTGCAAGTTATTACATAAAGAACCTATGTGAAGTGCAGCAAAAGTGAGTGTAATAGTCTCTGCCCTTAAATACTTTACATAGTAAATTAGAAGCATAAGACAGACACCTAAACAAGAACACAAGTTAAAATAAACATGTCCTAACAGGAGTACAGGCAAAGGAGGGGTGGCTACCATCAGCTGGTGCTGAATCAAAGTCAAGAATATCTGCAGGAGGAAGAGACATGTTACTGACCCTTGAATGACTGGTAGCATTTCAATAGGTATAGCTGGAGGAAGGAGGTGCTCAGAGGAACAGGAAAGAGCAAGAAAAAAAGCCAGGGGACCAAGAAGGCTTGGGGCATGCTGAGCCAGTGACCCAGCATGACTGAAGTCCAAAGGCTATGGACGACTTGAAAAGAAAATGTCAGTTTGGGTTAAACTGAGAAGAGCTGAGAAGCCTGGATTTCACTGAAGAAGCAATGCGGACCCAGTCACACTTTTTGAGCAAGAAGTGACAGGAGCAAAGTCCCATCTGAGGAACGTTTCCTGATGGTGATATCCAAGAGGATCTGGGGGGGGGGGGGGCAAAAGGGGAGATGGGTGATCTGCCCACCTATGTCCCCAGATCCACACATGCTGGGCTACTGCTGCTGACCAGAGGGAGCCCTCATCTCCCTGCTCACCCAGCTCTTGGGCTATGTCATTTCTAGCAACAGTAACTCCAGCACCACAGCCTTAGGATCTTAGGGACTCCTCCTCTAAATCCATTCCCTGTGTTCCTCTTTATATAGCAAGTTTCTGTCCCGAGTCCTTTGGTAAGTTTCTGTCCTAGTTATCAGCTCTATTTCCTTGTTCTTTAAAAAAGGATAGGGCCGTAGGCTGAGCGTGGTGGCTCACGCCTGTACTCTCAGCACTTTGGGAAGCTGAGGTGGGTAGATTGCTTGAGCCCAGGAGTTTGAGACCAGCCCGGGCAACATGGCAAACACCCATCTCTATTAAAAGTACAGTACAAAAGTACAAAAATTAGCTGGGCATCGTGGCGTGTGCCTGTGGTCCCAGCTGCTTGGGAGGCTGAGGCGGGAGAATTGCTTGAAGCCGGGAGATTGAGGCTGCAGTGAGCTGTGATAGCACTACTGCATGCCAGCCTGGGTGACTAGGGCCCTGTTCAAGTCTTTCTGATTCCCACACCAGACACCATCTGCCCCACCTAAATACTCCTACCTGAGAAAAGAACACCCTGGTTACTGAGGCCTGCCTGAATCTTCTAATATCACTCACCTGGATGCTCTGAGATTTACCCTACCTGTTGGAACCTGTGCCACTTTGTGGTGAAATACTCATCACTCTATTTGCCTGGCTTGATACTTATAAGATTATTATCTTGATCACTTGGGTTCCTGACAGCCTGTGACATTTCAAACCTCCTCTGTCAGCCTCACCAGCTAGGTCAGGTTCCCCTCATAGGTAGGTTTGCTGCCAGAACCCTGCCTCTCCCTGTCTTCTCTAGTGGCCTACAGATTTCTATAGCTAGCTGCAAATAAGCATAGCAAAAAAGCTATGTTGCACTAATTGAGACATTAGGTGACAGGACTAGACAACAGGAATTGACAGGATAGGCTGATGTTAAAGACTTTGCATAAGGAGAAAATAAATCAAACGTTTTAGGAACTGATAGAATGTAGAAGATAGTGAGAGCAGGAAGAGTCAAAGAACTCCATGGTTCAAAGTCTGGATGCCAAAGGAAGCCATGTCTACAGTAATAAGGATTGCTGGGGTTGGCAGGGAATCTGTTTTGGTTGGAATGCATTTATACATAGTACTTTTCCACTCCCTCTTCCTTCACTCCCTGTGTCCATCATAGCATTTATTAGTACCTCACCTGTCTAGAATGAAAGCTCCATGAGGGCAGGAACCTCACTTGCTTATTGACTACAGAATACCAGGCTTCCAGAACAGTGCCTGGCAGCTAGCATGTTTTCCATGGAAATACATATAGACTGTATGAATGAATTTTGAGTTAACATGTTGTTCTCAGGTAGTGCTACCCATCAGATGCTTGGGTAGATGTGCGTGGGCATTGGCTGGAGGCTGGGCCAGTTTGAGGGATGTGGGTATGGGAAAGAAGGGCACATTCAAAGCAACAGAAGGGCTAAGGCACATAGCAACCTTCCCTCAGAGGGTTAGGGGAGATGAGAAGATGAAGAGAAAAGGCAAAAAAGAGAAAGAGAAGTGAAAGACAAACAAGATAATGGTAGCTTTTCTAAGTTAAGGAAGAGGTATTTTGGAAATTAAGGCAGGACTGATTATTCAGTGACAGCAAATGTTGTAGAGGTTGAAATGAATGAAAATAAGAGAATGACACTAAATTTAATGGTTAGGAGACTTGGAGTAACCTTGGTGAATACAGAACACAGAGACAGATTGCAGTGGGAAAAGGAATGAGAACGTGGGAAGAAAGTAGAGGCAGCAGAAATAGGTTAGATTTTCAGTAAGTTTGGTCTTGATGGTAATACACTATGAGAAGTTAGAGGAACAACTGTGTTTATTTAGACAGGGCGTTTGTCCTCTTACCTTTGGGGAGATATAAGCATATATAAAAATCCAAAGGAAGGATGTTTATATCCTCATCTCCCACCAAATCAAATCAAATCAAATCAAATCAAAATGGGAAAAAATGATCATGTAGGGGAAAAAAAAGGTGTAAGTGCCATTTTGAGTTCTAAATATAGGGAAGGGATAGAAGAACCTAGAGCTTAGCTGGGACCTCTCATGCAGGAGAAGAAAAGCAATGAAGAGGGGTATCTGGGGGAAGTGGATGGAAAAGAGGCCTGTTCTCCTGTCCTAGAATCTAAGAGCCAGACACTGAACAGCCTAAATCAGAGTCGAAGATATTGGAAACTTTCTGCTTTAAAACAAGGCTAAAGAACTGGAAGCTGGGGCATAAGCCCAGCCTGCCTTATAGGGCATGATGTCCTTTGGACATAGAATGAACATTCCAAAATACAACTGACTCAAGGACCACTAAGACAGGCTACGAATGGGACACTTCTTACCTCCAGTTACAACAGTAAACATGTTATTACAATGCATTAATAAATTAGTGTTCCATCCTGTCTACTACCAATTAAGAACTCCTGTAACAGAAACCCATTCTAGGAAAAGTGGTATTTATCACTGTGCGGCAGAACACAATAAGGTTCATATCCATGTGAATACCAACCCAGGAGTTTAAGAGAAGGACAAACATAGAAGACTTACTTTTCTTGGAAGAAACGAACTTTCTTTTTTATCTCAAGATATGGTGGGTCTTGCCTAAGGTGTACTTCATTGATTATCAGACAGCCAACAGCCCTGATCATATCCGAACAGCTCGATTCCACTGCTTGAGATAATTTTTTAAAGAAGAAAATAACTTTCTCTTGGTTATATCCAAAGACTAGTTTTGTGCAAAAGTAATTGCAGTTTTTTGCCACTAAAAGTAATGGCAAAAATCACAATTACTTTTGTACCAACTGAATATATCTGTTTTCCTCTAGATATGACATCTTTCTCCAATGTGAAAAAAAAACTAACATACGATACACCGTTTTGTAACTTATGTTCGTTTTCGTACCTTACATCTGGAGCCCTGCTCCCATCTTGGGTAGTCTTGGTAATGTGAAGAGCTGGATTCTCCCAATGCTTAAGCACATGTGAGAGGGAGGCACTTGAAGAAGGCCAGTGAGGTTTCTTCCATGACCAGAAAACAGGAGAACAAGATGCCCAGCCAGGGACTGGAAGGAGTCAAAGGTGTAAGGGTGTCTCTGGGGACCAATAACAGAATCTAGAACTGAAGCACCTCCGAGTTCAGCACATTCAACTCCCTGATTGTGCAGGAAATCAGGAGAAAACTGAGGCTGATCGCCCCTGTTCAAAGTCGCCCAGCCAGGTGTCCTCACACAGCACAGCACCCTGTCCCTCACCTCTCACCACCTCCTAACCCAGAAAGCCACTTAGGTACTGAAGAGCACCCAATAACCAAACCAGCATTATTTTCCCCTAAGCCAAGTTTCTCTTCTTTCTCTATCTTCTTATTACAGAAATTTTCCAATATTTATAAGCAGAGAAATGAGAATAATAACCACCATGGACCCACTGCCCAGCTTAAACAACCCATTGCCAGTCTTCCTTTATCTTAAGCTTACCTACCTCACCCTCCTCCAGGATTATTTTGAAGCAAATTCCAGGTAGCTTATCATTATTTCTTGTTAAATATAAAATGCTCAAACAAACTATATAGCTGCAAATGCATCCGAAACAATTTTCTTTGGGGAGCTTTGATGCTCCTATTCCATATCCTTGCATTGCGTGTGGTATTTTTAATTTCATTTCACAGCTCTAGAACAAAACCTTAGCTCTTATCTTAGTACAGACCAATAAGATACGCTCTGTGTCCCTGTACATCCACTAACAATATTAGACTGTGTACAACGAGGAATTCTGATGAAGGCATTGCCTTGGACAGTAAGCATGGGGAACGTTGAACTTACTAAACACTTTTCTATAATAGACACAGTACACTCACACTGGCACTTGTTTAAATTGGGCTGAATTCTGGCCTGAGATTTAAAGCCAACTTCGTCCATGAGTCGAGATGAAAGGCACTAAGCAACGTAACTCCTTAAGGTTTAACAAATCTACAAACTAAATTAACAACCAAACATTTTCACACCAATAGGGTTATGCCTCTACTCTCTTAAGACAGAGACCATTTATTTGTCCTAAGGATATGATAGAAATCTAAAATCAAATATAACAAAATTTTTCTTTCATATAGCCACTTAATCTTTCCTAAAGAATAAATATACCAAAAAAGACATTTTTAAAAAAAGTTTTAATTAATAAACAAGACTGTACTACTAGTTAAATAATGTTACATGTATAGTAGTATAGTCTACTAGTTAAATATGTATATATTAATATAAATAGTACAGTCTAACTAGTTAAATATATATGTAACATCATGTGTATATAAAAATGGATACCTGCCATCATAATGTTGATGAATAGGATTTCCACTTATCATTTTCTACTGTTTCACTCCCTTGCCTCACCCATCCATTTTTTATATAAATTTACAAATATATATTTTTAAATGAGAATATATTAGAAAGTTAAGGTCAGTACAAAAAGAAGGCAAATCAGAACTCTTAAGTTGTTTCATCCATAAAATAAAAAAATTCATTTCAAATATGGATTAAATTTTTTCTGGGAAAAAACACACTGTAATACATAATTTTCTACCTTTTAAACCATTTTACGATTTATCCCATCTTCTAACAAGTTATGATACTCATACCTGCTGAGGTTTCTCTAAATTTGTCGCTGGTCTTCTTTTTCCTCCATTTCCAAGGCTTAAAGATTTTACCAATGGTGGATAGTTTCCCCTTTCTCTTGAAGGGAGGTGTTTGGGAACCTGCTGTGGGGCCATCTGAGTTTGCTATAGAAGCTTTGTCCAGTCCATCAACTGTATAAAGAAAGATATAGACAGAGAAAGGTTGTAAAAAAGGTTTTAATAAAACAACATCATCGATTGGTTCCTGGGCTGTTAACGGTAAGCACATCCACTCTAATTGGAATCTCACATAAAGTTTACTTGTCCCATTTCACAGCTGGTAGGACTTCCCTCATATCAATCAGTAAACCAGTCAATCAGAAATTACAGCCAACTTAGAAAATCATTCTGGGGAAACAGACTAGAAACAAGAGACTTACATTATAGATGGGGCCAAATGAGTGTCTGCAACACAGCTAAATCCATCTGCAACAACCCTATCAATATTTTGTACAGGAATAGAGTATTCTAAGTATTTCTGAAATAGGATGTTCCTCCAGAGACTAGTTTGACATTCTTAGTAATGAATATTACAGTTATGGTGTAGTTAAAATCATGGTTTCTCTTTCACAAAATAAAATTTGGTGCCAGGAAGCTAAATTCTATTTTTACAATGCTAAAACTATCTTTTGCTTTTATTACAAAAAAGGTTTTGAGCTTCAAAGAAACTGATAACTACACTAACCACAAGAAATATGTGGAAAATTTGGGTACTGTGTGTGATAAAAACATGCTTTTGTATGTCTTCACTATTTTATTTATCAGAAGAAATGCACAAAATCTTAAGTTGCCTTGCTTGCACTGTGTTCTAGGCTGATGGAAGATAGCAATGACTTATGTTACACCAACTATCAAATTTTAATGGCAAAGAACTGGAAGCAGGCCAGAATGGATGAACTATAATATTATTCCATCAATAAAACAGCACTTGAAATTATGGCAAAAAAAAAAAAAAGGAAAAATCAAAACAGTAGTTTCTTCTTGGAGGCAGAAATTACCTGAGAAGAAACTTGAAGGAACATATAGGGGTGATGGAAATTATCTCAGCAATGGTTAGATGACCCAAAACTCATTAAATGGAATTTACAATTTCTTGCATTTCACTTTATGTAAAATTTACCTTTAAAAAAGCATAAATAGACAGTGAAGTCTAATTAATGACATGTATGCTGAAGTGTTTAGAGGTGAAGTGTACTGATGTCCATCAAAAATAATAAATGGATAGATAGATGGAATAGGCAGATGGATAAAAGCACAATAAAGTAAAACAGAGCAAAATGTTAAGTGTTGAATCCAGCTGTAGATATGTATATGGGGCATGATACCAATTCTTTTATCTTCTCTGTATTTTTAAAACTTTCTTAATATAATATTGGTAATAGTAAAACAAATAAAAACAAAAATTGAACAGCAAGGACTTCTGCTTCCAAGAAGATAAAACAGACTTACTTTTTCTTTTTGAGACAGAGTCTTGCTCTGTCGCCCAAGCTGGAGTGCAGTGGCGTGATCTCAGTTCACTGCAACCACCGCCTCCCGGGTTCAAGCAATTCTCCTGCCTCAGCCTCCCGAGCAGCTGGGACTGACTACAGGTGCATGCCACCACGCCCGGCTAATTTTTGTATTTTTAGTAGAAACGGTGTTTCACCATATTGGTCAGGCTGGTCTCGAACTCCTGACCTCAAGTGATCCACCCATCTCAGCCTCCCAAAGTGCTGGGATTATAGGCCTGAGCCACCACACCCAGCCCAAACTTACTTTTTCTTATTCCTCTGGCTAAATAAAACTTAAAACACACACACACACACACACACACACACACACACGGATGTTACATATAAATGTAAGAAAATTCTGTAAGGCCAAGAGAAGGTAGACAAGCCTGGGACCTCAGAACCCAAGAAACAACAAGGTGGTGAGATTCCTGGGTTTTCTTTTTGCCTCAAATATCCCAGACTCATAGCTGAAGAAGTCAGAAACCTCTAAAGGCCAACAGGCATGGAAGCCAGCAACCCAGAAACACCAATGGGCACAGACCACAAGCATCTTCACTCTCTAGCCACATAACCAGGAAAGGGGCAGAGTAGCAAAATAAGAAACTTTTAGACAATAACTGCTCTACTACAGCCAAGCACCATGGAAGAACCTGTGACCATGCATGCTAGCAAAGGCTGAATGGAGTTACTAGATTTCCACCCTCATGCGGCTCTGAAAAAGAGCCCTAATATCCCCACTAGTGTGGTGTCAGAGAAGACCAAGCAGGAAACTAGCACCTTTATGCCTGGCGGCTGATAATGAAGCATCTTCCACAGTGTCAGTGGAGACCATGTAGGAAGCCCTGACATCCATCCCTTCCCAGCAATAACTGGGTATCTCTCCCCTCCCCCCAAAACAGAGGTGGTCAAATCATTGCACACTAGGAACAAGACCACTCCAACTGTGATATCAAGGGAGATCACATGGGGATCCGGAAATTCTCCCTGTGCCCAACACTAACAAGGACACCCCACACACATACATAGTGTGTCAACAGAGGACAAGTGGAGAACTGGGATTTTTTACCTCCAGTAGGGGTGACAAGGTGGCACCCACTGCTTCCCCTGCTATAGAGGTGTCAGACAATGCCAATTAAAACAGAAGGTTTCAAACAAGATCTAGAGTCACATAACATAATACAAAAATGTCCAAGTTTCCATCAAAAATCACTTGACACGCTAAGAACCAGGAAAATCTCAAACTGAATGAAAAAAGACAATCAATAGACATCAATTCCTAAATCCTTATGAGTTCTCCTTCCAAACAAATAGGAATAACTCCTGTTCCTCCCACTAGTGAAGTCTACTGTAATTTCAGGTACTATCTGGGCAGAGATGGGCAGACACTGCGCATTGCTAGGGAAAATTGGAGATTCAAGTCCTGAGCTGACTGATTCTTCTGAAAGTGGTTCCTAACCCTACTTTCAGCCATAGCACAACAGATAGAGATACAGGAGACAGACTGATTTTGAAGCTAATTCAGAGTAAAGGAGCAAAATACTTATTACTTCAATTCTACTCCTGTCCAACTTCCCTCCTTGAACCAGAGTGCAAACCCAGAGGGGAACTGAGAGTATGGTTTTACTTCTTCATGAAGACTTTCCGCTGAACTCTCATGTAAGGGCTTAACTTTGAACAACTTAAACGTTGTAAAATATAAAAGGGCTGATTATTATGAACATAGAAAATGAAAGTTTCCATCTCAAATTCATCTCTGTGGTTACATATCTAGTTTTCATTTTCTTACAATATAGTGGGATCTTTCTCTCCCAACCCACATATCCAGTTCCCTGATGCTCCATAAAAATTCTACTTTCTCTCTGAAGCAATTAAGAACAGCCTATTTTTCCCCTATCATAAACCACACTTGCAATTAGAAACCATATGTTGGCACAGTTGGCCAATGTGCCATTGTACTTCTCTTAAATCATGAATGTGAGGACCACTGTCACCCGCTTTTGAGTAGCATGGGAAGAATATTAACTCTCTTCTTTAGATATGCAGGACACTGGCATTGCTATGATATTTCTGTAATTTTGCTTGTGGATCAGTTTTCCATTAAAATCCATTTGAAACTTTCCATAAATTATTTCACAGTAAGTCTGGTGAATTTTGCATTTATATGCAGATAAAAACAAATTGCCAGGTAAATCCCAGATGAAAGGTAAAATTTCCTGATTGCTTTCAATGTTAATTTTGGTCCACTTTTATGTTACTAAGAGTAACTTGTCATTCATCAGAACTTACCTTTTCACACTTGAGTTCTACATTTTAAAACACAGCATATTTTGAAATACAGTCATTAGCTAATCAAATGTAGACACTTTAAATGACACAGCTCAGTCTATCTTCCCACTGAAACGAGCCCACACCTAACAGAATTTCCCTGCACCACCAATTGCTAAGAAATCAGAAAATACATACAGGTTTTATTTTTTATTTAAACAGAAATGTATCAATTAGGCAGTCCCAGCACAAATGTGACCATATAAGCCAAAAATAAACGAGGCTAGATAATTATCATATTGATAGGGTTTAGATATGAATCCCTACCCAAATCTCATGTCAAATTGTAATCCTCAGTGTTGGAGGTGGAGCAGGGTGGGAGGTATGGATCATGGCGGCAGAGTTCTCACGAATTGTTTAGCACCGTCCTCTCTTGATACTGTATAGTGGGTGAGATCACATGAATTCCAGTTGTTTAAAAGTGTGTAGCACCTCTCTCTCTCTCTTCCTCCTGCTCCAGCCATATAAGACATGCCTGCTTCCCCTTCACTCGGTGCCATGATTGTAAGTTTCCTGAGACTTTTCCAGAAGCTAAGCAGAAGCTAGCCTGCAGAACTATGAGCCAATTAAACCTCTTTTCTACATAAATTACCCAGTCTCTGGTATTTCTTTACAGCAGTGCGAGAACAGACTAATATACATATGAAATAAATTGTAGGTTTGAATAGTCTTCCCTTTGAGATTTGATAAATAAATGATAGGGATTCTTAGAAAAATTGAATCTACTTAATAGAGTTCATTGTATGTTTATACTATTTAATGGTTATGATATTTTTGATATCAATTTTTCCCCACACATAATTATTTCAGGCACTGAGAAACTGAGACAGATGTGGCATAGTATTACGACTCACAAATGTTGTAGCTGAAAGACCACTTAGAAAAGAATCTCCGTAAAAGAACTCCTGGTACTAATTTCGTACAAACTGACAGCCGCCCTGCAGAAAACAAGTAGGTGGTAAAAAACATGGTCTCAACTTTTCTCCAAATACCCTTAAATATCTGAAGGTCGATGAGAATGCATTTTTGAAGCCCAATTGTAGCAAAAATAACTAGGGGAAATCGTGTGTGGTAAATAATGCTTTGATAACACTCTGCTGTGTATGCTTTAAGAAAGTTAAAAAAAAAAACCAAGCATATCAAACTTTATTTACTTAAAATATAGTTTCCAGGCTTTGTTTTTTTTTGTGCTTTGTTATGTTTTTACAATATTAAGATTATCTGTGTATATTTTTATTTCTATTACAGTTTTCATATTTCTATTATAATTCTGCCACTTTCCCCTTTAAAACCCACAGAACATATGGCAAAGAAAAATCAGAAGAGTGCTTAGGGAAGATTTAACTTTATTGCCTACATTTACATGAGGTCTCTATCTCTCTCTCAAGTCTCAATAACTTAAGATATATTGCTATCATTAAACAAGGGTGAATGTACAACATCTGGGCACAGAAGCAACCCACTATTGGTTAGGGTGAACTGATGGTATAAGCCATCACAGATGAGCTCGGATCACGGTTTCTAAGGCAGTCAAGTGGCTATCCTTGCCTTCCTTTGTCTAAAGGAGTTCCTTACTCTCTTATTAATCAGAGTTTACAGCAGGTTGGGTCAAATCTCTTCCTCTTAAGGGTAAAATAAATGGCAAGTGGAGAAGAAGAGAAAATGAACAGAAGAATCAAAATGTGTGGCATCACACGGGGTGCAGGTAAAAAATTCTGAGACTGCTGAACATGTATATTGAGATCAAACAAGGACGTACAAGAATGGCAGATGGTGGAAGCCAGGTTTCTCACTACTGGAGAGAGAGGTTACAGACAAGCAACTGGAGAGGGAGGTTACAGATAAGCGAGAGAGTAAAGCTAGAATGATCCATGCAGCCCTGATTAGAGTTGGAGACATCTGCATGAACCCATGCTTGGCCAGGTAGACAGATAGATAAGTAAATGAATTATAGACATGTATATATGCATGGGTTTACTTACACACATGTATTTGCTAGCTCTGTCCTCTCAGAAGGCCTAGAAGTAATAACTCCCCAGTAGCAAAGAGCACGTCCAGCACGTAGATCTTGGTTTCTAATAGCATTCTCCAATAGACAGACACCACCCTCCTTACAGAAAAGGCTGCTTCTAGAGTTGGGGCATGGAAAACACTAGATGAGCCCTGCAACATCTTGTAGTCCCAGAAAGTGCTCAAAAAGCAAACTGATGGGAGGGGGTAGGTTAAAGGGATACAGGAGCCCACTCAAACGTTTCCAAAGGCCAAAGTTGGAATAATCTCAGCAACAAAGAAAAAATATAGTATTAGATTATAACCCAAAGTATAAAATAAACATCCACAAATCCATACTCATATAGATAAATATTGAATGAATAAATGAATGTGGGAGAAGAGATAAATCCTTACAGAATCCCAAATAATTTATATACATAACCCTCTCTCAAGAAAGTGGAGCTTAACTCCTGACTGCTTAAATGTGGGCTATCCATAGTGACTTCCTTCCAAAGAGTACAGTATGGAAAGAGAGGAGAAAGGAGTGGCTTTATGGTGAAGATGCTGACAAACAGGACCTTAGCCAGGGAGCGAGGTTCACATCATCAGTGATAAGTTGTGCTGACAGTATGTACTCTTGATATGATATAAGGAGAATGGTACTTCAAAACCCACAATGCTGTAGTAACTACAAGGAAAACATCAGGCAAAACTAAATTGAGAAACATTTCTAAAATACCTGACCAGTACATCTCAAAACTTTCAAGGTCTGGCCAGGCATGGTGGGTCACGCCTGTAATCCCAGCAGTTTGGAAGGCTGAGGTGGGCAGATCACGCAAGATCAGGAGTTCGAGACCAGCCTGGGCAACATGGTGAAACTCCACCTCTACTAAAAATACAAAAATTAGCCAGGCTTGGTAGCAGGCGCTTGGGAGGCTGAGGCAGGAGAAAAGCCTGAACCCAGCAAGTGGAGGCTGCAGTGAGCCGAGATCACGCCACTTTACTCCAGCCTGAGCTACAAAGCAAGACTCATCTCAAAAATAAAACAAGTCTGGGTGCGGTGGCTCACGCCTATAATCCCAGCACTTTGGAAGGCCGAGGCAGGCAGATCACAAGGTCAGGAGATTGAGACCATCCTGGCTAACATGGTGAAACCCCATCTCTACTAAAAATACAAAAAATTATCCGGGCATGGTGGTGCGTGCATGTAGTCCCAGCTACTGGGGAGGCTGAGGCAGGAGAATCACTTGAACCCAGGATGCAGAGGTTGCAGTGAGCTGAGATTGTGCCACTGCACTCCAGCCTGGGCAACAGAGCGAGACACCATCTAAAAGACAAAAACCAAAACAAAACTATCAAGGTCATTCAAAACAAGGAAGGTCTGAGAAACTGTCAGACCAGAGGAGCCTAAGGAGACACCACTGCTACATGTAACATGGCATCCTGAATGCATCCTGGAACAAAAAAAGACGACATTAGGGGAAAACTACTGATATCCTAATAAACTGTGGAGTTTAGTTAACAGGAATAATATCGGTGTTTGTTCCTCGGTTGTAACAAATGTATCATGCTGATATAAGATCTCTCTGTATCATTTTTTCAACTTTTCTGCAAATCTAAAACTATTCTAAAATGAAGTTTATATTTTAAAATGTGGCATTCGCTATCATGGAGGTAAATGAGGATCAAAATTTTTTCTTAGGAGTGAGGAAGTTGGCTTGAAGGGGCCTCGGTGCCTACTGTCTTTTACCGACAGTAAAGATTTCAGCTGAAAGGAGTTTTGGAAAGTAAAATGCTTCAGACTTGACCATCTTTCTCTTCAAAATTCTCCCTTTACTAATACTTCCATTCCCAGTATTCTATAAGTAAGAGAACATTTAAATTGCTGTTTCAACATTTTTTAGCACATAATGGATCCAGATAAGATAAGCAGTATTCAACATCTTGCAAAATGGTAGACAATGGGGCCAGCTCCAGCACGCATCAGGAGGTATTCAACAACAGTCACTGTGTAACCACACAGAGAGAAGAGATTCCAAACATCCCTCCACCACACACACACACACACACACACACACACCCCCATGATGGACTTTATCATGAAGTGAACAAATCAAGGCTGGCTGACCTTTTAAAGTAATGCCAAGAAAAATTTTCTCATTATCAGTACTATGTTCATCAGAGACATATGACACATATTTATGGGAAAAAATTAAAACAAATTTATAGTCATGTCCTTCAACATGTGAAAGGGTTAAATGTAAAAATTTTTAAAGGAACTATCCAAATATCTAAATAATCTAAAAATTTTAGATTATTTTTGAACTTTCTATATATAAACGTATTCCGTCACTTAAAAATCTGAAAACAATAGAATTTTAGAGTTAGAAAAGATCTTGGCTCAGAAGAAAATTGCTTTTCATCAGCTGATGGTTCCTTTAAAAATAATCAGCATTAAGGTAATAATCATGGCTAAAATATTTTAAAAATTATTTAGCCATCATCTTTTTAAATCCCCAAGAGTAAAAGAACAGAATGTAAGGAAGAAATTAAATTTAAAGAAAAAGAATAGAATATGAAAACATTACTATATTAGAGTGTACTGAAAGGATTTTAGTAGCCCTGGAGGAAGATTGCCCATAACCCTGCTATTCATACTTGCCTCCCAATTTGCCAATTTCCTTTCCCCCATCACTTGAAAGAAGCTACAAAGTTATCTAAAGGGAGTTGGGATAAGACCAGTAGTTCCCACTGTCATTAAAATTAATACTATGGAGATTTTCCAAAAAGATTTTTTCGAAGCATACAGTCAGAACGTAAATGATATTGCACTTACAATCCCATTCAGACCAAAGTATCAATCATTTCAAAGCCCCAGAAAGCCTCCTTATGCTTCTTCCAAATCAATAGCAACCCTCTCACCTCTATTCCCCCAGATAACCACTATTTTGACTTCCAGCAGCATTGATTTGTATTATCTGTTCCTTTTTTTTTTTTTTTTTTGGAATTTTTTGTAGAGATAGGATTTTACCATGTTGCCCAGGCTGGTCTCAAACTCCTGGATTCAATTGATCCACCTGCCTGGGCCTCCCAAAGTGCTGGGATTACAGGTGTGAGCCGCTGTGCCTGGCCTGTTTTACCTGTTCTTGAACTTCAATTTAGTGTATCACACAATATGATCTTTTGTATTTCTTTCACTGAATGTCTGTGAAATTCATCTGTGGAACTTTTTTCCCTTACTTCGTTTCTGGGAAAGCAAATCTACTTCTCTACCATCTTTTGATGTTGCCCTGAAGCCATGATAAACTAGAATTTCACCGAAGCAAGATAAAAGGTAGAGATGTAGTTTATTTTCTGTTAAAAAAAAAAAAAAAAAAAAAAGGTGTATATCTAGTCTTACAATGCATATTAGAGCACTCAGCAGAGTTCTGAGCAATGTAATTTATAAAAGCACTGGGCTACAGTGTTATCCACCATGGGACAACAATCATGTTTAGTACTTTCATATTATCCTATATATTAAAGCCCTATATATAAGGAAACTGGGAGCCAGGAAGGCTATCTGGGTTCCCAAATTGTTAACTAGTGACAGAGATAAGAGTCTAGGTCACCTGATTCCTGATCCAGGCTTATTTCCCCCTCTACCAGGCTGTTTCCATTGGCATATGATAGCTAAACTCATGGTGAACCAGCAACACTCCTAGTAGCTCTAACATAGCAGTAAGACTATTTGTAAAAAACAAAAAAGCAGGCCGGCACCGTGGCTCATGCCTGTAATCCCAGCACTTTGGGAGGACGAGGCGGGTGGATCACGAGGTCAGGAGATCGAGACCATCGAGACCATCGAGATCATCCTGGCCAACATGGTGAAACCCCATCTCTACTAAAAATACAAAAAATTAGCTAGGCGTGGTGGTGTGCACCTGTAGTCCTAGCTACTCGGGAGGCTGAGGCAGGAGGATCACTTGAACCTGGGAGGTGGAGGTTGCAGTGAGCCAAGATCATGCCACTGCATTCCTGTCTCAAAAAAAAAAAAAAAAAAGCAAAGAAGACATTGCACAATCAGGACAAGCAATAAATCTATGTTATTGTTCTGGGTTTTGACCACCCAACTGGGATGGTGAACTGTAAGCCAAGAAGAGAGCTGGAGCCTAGTTCTAACTCTGTCACTTAATCAGCCCTGTGACCTTGAACAAGGACCCCAATTTTTCATGGCTGAAATTAGGAGACTAGGTTAAATGATCTCTAGGCTCCTTTCCAACTTTAAAAATTCTGACTTCATATTGCTTTGTGCTGAGTTTATCAGTCTTGTAGGTCACATTAAGACCTATTCTAGTACTTGATATTTTATTATGCTAAAAAAAGGACCAGTTCTCAGTGCCTTATAAATACTGCCTCTTTCATCATTACTACAACCCTGCGAAGTAGTTGCTATTAGTATTCCCATTTTATAGATGAGGAAATTGAGGCTGAGAGAGACCAAGCAACTAGCAAGATCCCACAGCTGGTAAGCAGGATTTAAACCCAGGTAGTTTACCTCCCAAGTATTCCCTGTACAAAAATGGGGAGGAGGGTAGTGGGTGGGAGTGGATTTCTATTTTAAGAGAAGGCAAGAGATAAACCCTAATGAGTAGTAACTCAATTCAACTCCTAACAACTTATTGGGCTAATCCAAGGAGTTAGGGCAGGTACTTTTTTTGCTGTCTAAAACAATGCCCAGTGTCATCATGGTTAATTTCACGCTGGCGGCATGCAGAGTGTACTCTATATCTTATACTGACTAAAGTAATTTGATTGCACAGAATCCTTATTTATCATAATATTAATTTTAGAAGTTTGATACTATCAATTTTTAAACTTGTTTTTTTAACAGAGGCAGACATTATTTTTAAACTCCCAGAGGGAAAAGCTACTAAAGACTTCCATCTGCCTGCAAGCACTGACAGAGAATTCCAGAGTTTAAACTTGTGGCCAACAGGCCTGCTGAACGAGTATGTTTGTGCAGCTGCGTGACATCCTGATTCACTGACATGAACAATATCCCCTAGACTTGCTACAGGATATTTAACAGATTAAATAAAGTCGCTCTTATTTGGGGTTTACAGAAATGCTGATTGAGTAGGCAAAGGGCCACTTTGCTAATGGAAAATCAATTTTAATGTAAATAAAAGCATTTTACATTTTGAATGCCACCGTTATCGCTACAAGGGAAGGGTTGTCTCTATGAACAGATAGGATGACTGCTTAGGAATAGCAAGATGTTTGCTACAGAGAGGAAAAATGTGACAGGAATCAACCAACAACCTATCTTGTTCTCGGTAGATGTTAGTCATATACAACAACTCCCAGAGTGTGGAGTGGAGCAGGTCATGGTGTGTAGAGTGTGTGCTGTGTTTGTGAAAAGGAAGAAAAAGCTGATGTGCCCCCAACGGACAATCTGCCAAGTGAGAAAATTTCACCTCATCCATGTTAGGATAATGATCACCCTGTTCATACTGGGAATGTGTATGGGGACAGACCTTTAGGGGAGAAGCTGGCAGACCTTATATATAAATTGTAAAATAAAATCTGTTGAAATACCACACTTCTCCTCTCGTCCCCCCTCCCCACTGCCTCCAACCAATGGAGTCTCGTTCTGTCACCCAGGTTGGAGTGCAGTGGCGAGATCTCAGCTCACTGCAACCTCCAGCTCCCAGGTTCAAGTGATTCTCCTACCTCAGCCTCCCAAGTAGCTGGGATTACAGGTGCATGCCACCACGCCTTGCTAATTTTTGTATTTTTAGTAGAGACAGGGTTTCAGCGTGTTGGTCAGGCCAGTCTCAAACTCCTAAGCTCAAGTGATCCGCACACCTCAGCCTCCCAAAGTGTTTGTTTTACAGGCGTGAACCACCGCACCTGGCTGAAATATCCCAGTTTTTAAGTAAGGGGCTAAATTTTGTTTCAGACAAAATTATGAAAAAATTCCCACAGAGGATGAATGTAACAGAAATATTATTAAAATAACACATTAAATCTAGACCAATATCTTTAAGTCAAAAGGCTGGTGGATAAATAAAAGCCCAGAGAATATACATATACATATAATGTGACTAATGTACTCTCTATGTCCAAGAGCCTCCTGGCAGTCATACAAAGTCCCCAAGGCTGGTATCTGTGGAGAGACGGTGGCCACATGTAGCATCCTGGACAATCTCCCCAAGGCAGACGTGAAACCTGCAGGCATATACTGTGGAAAACAGAATGCTGGGAGATAGATCCCATGGAGAAGAATTTATGTCGATTAGTCATACGGAGTCCCCAAGGCGCCCAGATTTATGTCCTTATAGCTCAGTTGAGATGACTGCAGCAACCCAGCCATCTGAACTTGGAGAGAAGGAGTGAAAAGGGACTGGAAATGATGGATGATCTGAGGGACATTGAGGAGAAAGAAGAGAGGAGTCTGAGGAACTGCCTGGAGAAGTCGAAGAACTCCATGGCCTGAACCTCTACAAGGGTATGGCGGGATGTCAAGAAGAGAGAAAATTTGGAGGAGAGACCTTCAGCTTGTGTTCAGGCACCATGAACTTCAGGTGTTGGCAGAACATTCAAGGGAAGATGTCCAACGGACAGTCAGAAATGCATTACTGGCACTCTAGCAAGAAACTGGAGTTGAAGTTATTTGGTGGAGTCTTCCAAACAAAAGCAGCTGTTGAGGACCAGGGGTAAACTCCTAGAGAATGATTACATTTAGGAGCAAGAGGGCTTTGCACAATAAAGAACCTCGAAATTCTTTAGCATTGAGAATGAACAACTAAAGAAAAAAGTTTTGTTTGCTGTTTGTTTTAAATTCATAAAGTGTGAAGGACACTCGAGCAGGCTCATGGGCTGAGGAAAAGGAGCCCTCGGTGTTGGGGTGTTGAAGACGCAAGAAAGAAGAAGGGCTGCAGAGTTGCACCAGCCAGGATATCAGACCAGCCACACGGGGACTGCATGGGGACTGAATTCCTTCAGGTCATAGCAAGATTTGGGGTGGAGTGGGAGAGTCTGAACTTCATCCAGTGAATATGAGGAAATAGTCAGGAGATGACAGCACCAAAGAAACGTGAAGGAAAACTCAGCAGATGGCACCTACCTCAAATGAGGGCACGCACAAGACCAGACGCAAAACGAGCAGGAAATAGCACTGGGGAGTTGATGCAATGTCAACGCCCCCTGTGATAGGAGAGGTGAAAGACAACAGAGCCTCCGTTAAAGAGAATTAACAGGGCAACAGTGTTGCCAAGGAGACCCAGGGTTCGGACAATCCAAGGGAGAAGAGGAAGGTGACATCTGCAAAAAATAATGAGGCTGTAGCAAAGTGTGCTCACTGTGGAATGGAGACATTCATTCACAATTTACTGAGCAGTATTATAGAGGAAGGGCTACAACGGTAAGCAAAAACAGATCAGATCTCTGCCCTTAGGAGGCTTGCAGGCTATGAGAGAGGCTGACATTAGTCAAACAACCATTCACCCAAATGTAGACCTGCAACGTGTAGTGAGTAGGAAATGTGGGGGACCCCAGGGGCTCACACAGTGGCACTGTAGCATTAGTTCCCATGGCAGACATAGCACAAAATGGCCTCCAAATTATGAGTTAAAATTCAGGGTAGAATTGTTTGAGGGCTACAGAGGTTTAGTCTAGTTTCATAGCATTGCCTAAAAGGTAGAAATATCCTATTCAAATTAAACAGGAAACCATTTAAAAGCCACTGAAAAGCAAAGGATTAATATTCCTCGGTTTGTATACCTAATTCTCTTGAGAGAGAGAAACAATTCCACTAATTGCTTTTTTAAAAAACAATTTTATAAAAATGATGCCTTTAGTGTTGATTTTATATTGTTTCTAACATAGTTATTGAGGATGCCCCACTTGTGAGATGTTCTATTTTGGTTTCTTTCTTTAAAATGACAGGTGTGTTAAACAAGCATTCCAGAGAATGAGTTGCACCAGCAGGATTTGGATAAAATACATACAGAAAGCCTCTGAATCCAATTAGGGCACCATCAAAAAACCAGCTTATTCCAAAATCTTTTTCTAATATAATTTTTACTGAGATTTTCAATACTGGTCTGAAGAAACATTGAACATGTTCTAGAATGATGGGAAAAAGCCCATAACAGAACCTCAGAAGTAGCCAATTGTAATTCACCAATGTTTTCAGAAACTGTAAAAATGATTTTTAATTGTTGTTGTTATTAAGTGAGTAGGTTAAAAAAAAGACTACCTCTCTGAGAAGCAAGGAAAAATAATAATTCTCACCACTAGATTAGCAGTCCCATGAGGACAGGGAGCAAGTTGATTTTATTCCTGGTGGTGTCCCTATACTGTACTTAGGCCACAAAAAGGTCCCTAAAAATATTTACAAAAAGAGTAAGTCATGGGAAAATGTGGGGCAATAATTTACAAGGCCTAGGCTATGATTTATTTTAGCAGGTCTTTAGATATTTCGCAGAGGAAACTGTTTCCAACAGTGCCTTCCTGTAGAATTCCAAATATTTTGAAAGATAATATAACAAACACTAATGTTTGAAACTGGGAAAATATCAGAGCCAGCAGGAAGGATGATTAACACTCATAAGAATGGTACAGACATTGCTGACACAGTTTTCAGGTAAGCAAACACTTAATTGCTCTTTACAAGGTAATTGAAAGACAATTCATCAAAGACAAATAATTGAAAAACAGCTGGAATAATTTATATGTGAACTTGTCTTTTAAGAAGTTTCTATTTTCACCCAGCGATGAGTGGTGAAAATTAATTTCTTCAAGAGCACTCTCTTTGTTAACATTTCCTTCTTTCTCATCTCAGATTTTTCTTCAAACTTAACCTTTTTTCTCCTAATTGGGGAAGCCAGAAAGGCAATTTTGTTCCATGGCAAAGAAACGAGAAAATAAATTATCTAACTAAATTGGAACTAAATCCAAACTGCTTTTGTTTTTTCCATTCTCTTTAGGCATCACACACGAGAACCTGAATCTCTTAGAAAACAGTGGAACAATATAGAAAACTATAATACCATTTTAATCTGAAATTAAATTATTTGATAATATAGCATTATGACAGATGTTTAGTTATGTGGCAATATTTTAGGCTTTCGATTAACTAAATATATCAGAGCTACAAGGTAGAACTACCTTGCATAATGGCCCATTGTGGTGGTGGCAAACATCTGACTCTACAATGTAACATGTTCAATGACGAGGAATCATTCTTTAAGACTAGCAGCTAGCAACAAGTTTTTATTCCAATTTAAACAGAACACACCACCTCTCCTATCTCATCTTTCCACTGTGAAGCAAATATCTCCCGTTAGACCAGTACCCTAGGGGGAGCAAATGCAAATGGAAAGAGGCTGACACTTAGGTATTTCCACACTAAAGCTTCCAGAGAAGAAAATGGTTTGTTTTGTTTAATTCTTTAGCTATTTGTCACACTGATACAACTTTGCATATGCTTAAAAAATAGGAAATAGCCATTTTAAATATAAACACGTACCTGTGAGTACTGCAAAGGAAAAACATGGGCTTTCAGTGCCAGAAAGATTTGAATGTAATAATCTGTTCCTCCCCATTCTAGTTGGTAACCTTAGGTCTGTAATTCAACCTTTCAGAGTCCCTCATCTGTAGAATGGGGTAATACAATTCACGATTTGGGTTGTGGCTAGTGTTAATAGAGATAATACGTGTAAGCAAGTGGAAAAAGGCTGATAAGAGGTTTTGTGGGGAGTAAAAATAGAGAGTGGGTTATTTATGATTTGGAGCAATGGGGGCAGCAAAATTTCTTGGAAAAATATTTTCCTGGTCTTCTAGAGGTCTCCAGGAAAACAAAAATGCCCCCTGAAATAAATTCCTGTATACCCACCCAAAACGGATACCTGCATTCTCCATTGGTCTCAAGATAATTGCTGGGAGCTGCTAAAACCAACTAAGACTCAAGGGAAATCCCCACTACTCTATAGCAGAAATGCCCTGGATTAAGGAAAGAAACTAAGCAAGAAGGTTGACATCATATACAAGAATGAGAGAGGAGCTAAGAGTTGGACTTGGCTCTATTTCCTACCAGCTGGGAAATTGCTGAATTTTTTTTATTTTTATGCTTGCACCTGCAAAAAATAAATTTTAAAAACCAAACCAACAAACATAAAACTATTTTATTGAAAAGCCCAGTTGCTTACTTGATTAATACAACACTTAGTAAATCAAGGTGAAAGTAATTAGGCATTATTTAGTCAGATACAAGTTGTTGTTCCTTTTGGTTTTTAAAAACCCTGCACCGTATAAGATGTGTTGCTAAGTCTGCTAAACACAGGAAGTTGCATTTTACTGTTGTTTCCAAATATGCCTAATGTCACAATCTAAAGAGAAAAGAAAGATCCGTTTCATGATTTCATTAACTTCAGATATTTTAAGTAAAGACCACCTGTAAATTCAATGTAGATGACAAAGTCCCGGAGGATTCTCGATGATGAGACTCATGTTATCCACTGGACTAGCTAAGAAATCATTATCAAAGGGCCCTTTGTTTATTCTGCCCCTCCCTTTTCAACATCTAGCAGGAACCTTACGCTCATTCTCTTTGCCTCTAGGACTGCAGTACCCAGCAATGAAAATAAACTTGGACTGGCACTGCAAAACCACAAGCAACTATTAATTAAATCCTTATCAGTTATTTCCACTGTCTACAATAAGACGCCATTTTTATGCCTTAGGGTATTGAATGTTGAATCTGAAATAGGGTCTTGGATCCAAGTGAACTGTTCTCAACTTGGAAGACCACCAATATTCTATGACTTTTAACCTCCTCCGATTGAGTACTCAGCATTATTCTAATCTGCAAGATGCCTTAAAAGTCTACAATGACAGAGTCACAACTAAAGGGTGTAGAGGTTTGGCTAAGAACTTCTTCACGCCCTGACCCCCATGCCCAATCCATCATAATCTGGATTCGGGTAAGGGCCTAAGAGAAGTGAGTCTTATTTGCAGTCTTTGCAGAATGCTTGTATCTCGCCATCTCAAGGCAATTCCTGGTCCAAGAGATGCCTATAAAATGAAATAATTTCTGAGGTTTAGGAAGAGTTTTTAATCATTTTACAAAAGGACCTAAGGTCACTAGATTTTGATGCACCCAATTCTTATTAGGGTGCTTAACCAGTTTGAGGGACCTTTTTCAATAAAATAAGGAATTTGGAACCTACAGGAGGTGGGTGTGCTTTGGAAGCATTATCTTCATGTCTTGTGACAAGATAAGCAGTCCACCAAAACTGACTGCACCAGTTAAGAGTTTCCTGTGAGATTTACAAATTGATAGCAAGACATCACTGGAAGCCTGCTAGGTGGTTTACAATGCGTATGGGCTAGAATACAAATGCAGTTAGTCGTAATGAATCATCTTCAAGTTACCAACCTGTCTCAATGGGGCTGCTGCATTTTCTGGCAAGAACATTCTTGTTCTGGCTTTACTTTGACAGGTGTTTAAACACCATCTTTCTTTAACATGCTTATTCATTTTCTTTCTTATTTTAGCAGCTCTTTGCAAAGAGACATGTCACCCTGTGGATTTCAAACACATCTAAGACAATGAAAGCATACAGAGCCAGCAAAACCAAACAGAGAAAAGGAAGACTATATATGTAGTGACATTTGAGAACAAAACATTTTTCCAAATACAGTGCTTCACATTCAGGACCCTCAAAGAAGATTATAAAACCAGTCAGGTGGCCACATTAGTTACTGACCACACTGGGATTAGGATCCTGATAAGTAGTTTTGGGGTTTTTTTTTCCTGAACATTAATCAATTTGGTGCTCCAATCACAAGTTACTGGTATTGATTCCTTACACAATGGCAGAAACATAATGTCACATATTCCATTTCTTTCTTTCTTTCTTTCTTTCCTTTTCTTCTTTCCTCTCCTTTCCCTCCCTTCCTTCCTTTTTTCCTTCTTCCTCCTTCCTTTCCTCCCTCTCTCCCTCTTTTCCTCCCTCCTTGCTCCCTGTCCCCTAGCTTGCTTGCTTCCTTCCTTCCTTCCTTCCTTCCTTCCTTCCTTCTTTCCTTCCTTCCTTCCCTCCTTCCCTCCCTTCCTTCTTTCCCTTCTTCCTTCTTTTTCTTTAAGACAGGGTCTCACTCTGTCTATCGCCCAGGCTGGAGTGCAGTGGCATGATCACGGATCACCACAGGCTTGATCTCCTGGATTCAGGTGATCCTCCCATCTTGGTCTCTTGGGTAGCTGGGACTAGAGGTGCACACCACCACACCCACATAATTTTTTCTATTCTTCGTATAGATCGGTTTCACCACATTGCCCAGGCTGGTCACAAACACATATTCCATTTTCTAAGTTTACCCCATATACTCAACAGCCTATGCTTTACCTCCTAAGAGTACTGCCTAGTCACACTGGTTAATTTACATTGCTGAAAATCACCTTCAATGCCTCCTCTTACTCAAGTCATATCCACTGAATATGGCACTGTTGAGGTGAGTGGGGAAGAGGCCTTAATCAGTTAAGAAATGAAACTGAAAAATCAGAAAAAAGACAATGGATGCAATGTGCTTATGGGACATTGCTAATAAATCCTGGTTTGTACACTGGTTTTAGGGACATGGCTTAAAATCCTTAAATGGCCTATTCAAAAAATGTAGAAAAAAGGGGCTGGGCACGGTGGCTCATGTCTGTAATCCCAGCACTTTAGGAGGCCGAGGCAGGTGGATCACCTGAGGTCAGGAGTTCGAGACCAGCATGGTCAACGTGGTGAAACCCTGTCTCTACTAAAAATACAAAAATTAGCCGGGTGGAGTGGTGATGCCTGTAGTCCCTGCTACCTGGGAGGCTGAGGCAGGAGAATCGCTTGAATCTGGGAGGCGGAGGTTGCAGTGAGCCAAGACTGCACCACTGCACTCCAGCCTGGGTGACGGAGCACGACTCCGTCTCCAAAAAACAAAAACAAAACAAACAAAAACAAAAAAAGGACACTGCTATGGGCTGAATTGTGCCCCTCAAAACTCATATGTTAAAATCTTAACTCCCAGTACCTCAACATGGGACCATATTTGAATACAGGGCCTTTAAAAAAGTAAAATTAAGGTAAAAAGAGGTCATATGAGTGGGCTCTACTCCTGTGGGGTTATTATAAGAGGAGAACATTTGAGCACAGACGTGTGTGTGTGCACAGAAGATGGACTGTATGAGGACACAGAGGGAAGGCAACCATCTACAAGTTAAAGACAGAGGCTCTGAGCAGAAACTAACCCTGCTGACACCTTGATCTTAGACCTCAGCCTCCAGAATAGTGAGGAAATACATTTCTGTTGTTGCAGCCACCCAGTCTGTGGTATGGTGTTATGACAGCCTTAGCAGACTAATACTGTACAGACATTTACTATTATCTGCAAAGTTATTTATTAACATGTCGAATGTAAAGTGAAAATGTCACACAGCTTTCAACCTCACCTCCACCTCAGCCCACTTGAAAGAAGGAAAAAGAAAAGTTCTTTGAAGGATTTTGCTATGATTACTTTATAATGGCTTCCTAAATTAAAACATTCTTGTTTGGAAAATGAGGTATACGTATGTTCTGACATTCTGTGGTTGGATGACTGAAGGGGATTCAGTTTTTTAAAAGTGTACAGTTCTAAATTCTTCTAAAAATCTCATGTTTGATTTTATTCTTTTCATGTTTTCTTCAAAAAATTGGCAGTCAAGTACTTTCCAAGCAACAGAACATTAGTTGTGCACAGATGTATACAATTCTGCTTTAGAGGCCTTTAGGAAAATGAAGCACAGCGCAGTCAGGCCAACAGGAACCCACGGCATGAGCTCAGTTAACTTGTTCTGGTTTATTCCAAGTTTCCATTCTCACCTGGCTCTTTCATAAACAGGTTGGCAGGTCAACACAAGTTAACTTTACAGAAGAAGAAATTTTGAAAAACACAAAATACCTTTATAATAGATGACATTGATCAGCGCAATCCTGAATCATCCTGTTAGACTGCCCTTCTCAGTCCTGTGAGCCACCCAGCTGTTGTCAGAAACATTTTTATACAAGAAGGAAGGTCAGAGGGAATGTTCAGCACACCCTGAAACACCTTAGGCAACAAACAGTGGCCTTCCACAGGGAGGCTGGAAAATTCTTTAGAAAAAGCTTTTAAGAGACCCCAATTAAGATTGAATGGAATTTACTTCACACTGGGCAATGGGCTGCAAATAGGCACAAAATTGAAAGGAAAGGATGCCTAAAGTACAAACAGAGGCGAAAATAAAAAGTCAAACATTATCCAGAAAGGAACACATGAACAGAAGTCTTAAATAAATGATTGCTTCCTTTTGGAATTTTCAGAATTTGCCGCCTACAGTTCTAAAAAGGAAAAGGGCTCAGCCTCCTTTTCAGAAATGTATTTTACTAAAATCTTTCTTATAATTCTTCCTACTCATTGTTAAACAGCTATTTTCATCTAGAGACCTGTTCTTTGACTTTGGCTTTGGGTTAAGTAATTAGCATGCAGCACCCTCAGATGAAGTTCACAGGGGTCTTCTTGAAAAGGCAACAAGTTGAAATTCTGTGGCCTTTTCCTAAACAGTAATTGGCATTCTGCTGATAACTTCCTTGCCTTCTAATGTAACTACATATTTACTTCGAACCTAGTTATTGTGGGAAATGCATTATTTTGCTGCTTATAATATTAACAAAATGAACATAAAAGTAAACAGGTTTCTGGCAATAATATTCCATAAGAATCTCAACATTCCACTTGACAATAGGAATATTTGCTCATAAACAGTTAATATGAATGACCCAATTCATCCCAGCATTTGCGTACAGAACATCAGAGTCTCTGAACTGGATATTTTGTAACTTTTGCCTCAAGTAAAGAGAAAGACACACATAAATATTCAAATGAGGACTTTTTTTTAATTTAAATACCGAGGGTCCGTGACTTACCATGCTTTGACTTACTATTTTTTTTTTTCACTTTATGATGGGCTTATCAAGGTGTAATCCCATCACAAGTTGAGGAGCATCTGTACAGTACAACTAACCTATAATTTGTTTTCCAGAAGATGTTTCTCACCTTAGGAATCCTCTGGAATGTTTGTTGAAAACACAGACTCTGAGACCCCTCTCCAAAAGACTTTGATTTTGCTGACCTATAATGTGGGACCCAGCAATCAGTATTTTGCACACTAAGTGAGTCTCACAATTGGGCACTTTCGTGAAATATCAATGGTAGTTTGTAATACCCCAGGATCCAATCAGAACCAGCATCCCATAAAGATGTTGCATCCCTAAAATAAAAACACAGAAAAATACAGGAATACCACAATTATTCAATGTAGATCTTAAATGTGAGTCTTCTTTAAAAATGCCAGCACATTATTATCACAGTAAGCACATTGTTAAATTAGTCTATGTACCATAAAACTTTTAAACTTCCATAAAATATTTTTTAGACCATTGCAACAAGCCAAGTCAAAGTTGAGATTCTGTGTGACCATAACCCAAGAAAGTCTTTTGAAATGAGTTAAAAGCTATTTGCTAAAGAGAAAAATCAAGTCTTCTAGATAAAAGGAAAATATTCATCCTGATGAATTGGGAGGGATGGTGGTGTTTGTGCATATTGCAGCAAGTTTGCTTTGCTACCTTATGTCCCAGCCAAGCTATCAACCAAGCATGAAGCCAGAATAAAGACACGTTCTAACACAAATACTCAAAAACCACACACCCCATGAGCTTTTCTCAAGAAGCACTCTGTGTGCTCTGCCAAAATAAGGAAACAGACACAGAAAGAAAAAAAAAAAAAAAAAGGCGTGGGATCCAGCAATCTGGAGATTCAATGCAAGAGGAAAGCGGAAGGAATCCCCCTGGCGTGATGAAGAGAGATCCCAAGACAACAGCCGGACAGTGGGCTCGGAGAAAATCCAGTCCACGTGGGAAGAGGGCAAAGGCTATGTATGAAGCTCTTCAAGATGAACCTGAAAGAATAACTCGAGTGTTTGAACATATTGAACATATTGACAAGCGATTTATTAAATACACAACAAGAGAAAGTATGGGGATGAGTATGTAGGACGCTTAGCAATCTAACAAAAACACCAGTAGGAAAAACAAAAGGTATGTGGAAGAGAAAAAGAAATCGTGGTTTACCACAAGCCTTAGCTATCACTGGCATTTCTGCTGTTATATGGACGACTGATATAATCAAAAACATAATATAAGAATGTTGGGGCTGGGCGCAGTGGCTCACACGGGTAATCCCAGCACTTTGGAAGTCAGAAGTTCAAGACCAGACTGCAAGACCAGCCTGGCGAAACCCTATTGCTACTAAAAATACAAAAATTAGCTGGGCGTGGTGGCGGGTGCCTGTAATCCCAGCTACTCAGGAGGCTGAGGCAGGAGAAACACTTGAACCCAGGAACCAGAGGTTGCAGTGAGCTGAAATCAGGCCACTGCACTGCAGCCTGGGCAACAGAGTGAGACTCCGTCTCAAAAAAAGACTGCTGAGAACATGAGAAAATGGGAGAATAGGAAATAATAGGAAATGTATGATTTTGAAATGGGGAGAGGCAGGGGTTGGAGCAGGGTAAAAAAGAGAATTATGTCTTCGGTTTCCATACTGTGAGCTCAATAGATAGGTAGCAAAGAGCATGCTATTTAGAGACTGGAGAATTAAAGATTAAAGAATCAGTTTAAACAACTCCACATTTCTTAGATTACCCTGAACTTTCTACTCAGTTCCTATTACTCTACTAATATATGACCTGGTCAAACAGAGCTATTCTTTTATTTGACAAATAGTGTTGTTGTCAGGCATATATCTAGGAATAAGAAGAAACAATGGTGAACAAGACAGATGTCTTTTAGATCATGGAGCTTGTGTTTTAGCAAAGAGAGACAACGAATAAAACAAACAAGATTATCTGAGTGCTAAGTGCAATGAAGGCACAGAGAGCTGTGGGTGGCGGCCGGGGGGGTTATTCTGGAGAGGGGTAGGCAGGGAAGGTCTCTATGAAGCGCAAGGATGCAGCCGAAACAAGGAGTCAGCTTTGCGAAGAGCCAAGGGAAGAGTGTCTCAAATAGGGAGCAGCAACAGCCAAGGTCCATGGGTAGGACTGAGCCAGGCTTGTTTGAGGACTGAAAAAGGCAGTGAGACTGCAGCAGTAGAGAGGGGACCAGGGCAAAGTGATGGAAGATGAGGTCAGAGAGGTGGGCAGGGATCATATGGGCTCATGTAGAGCCTCGAGGGCCATACTATGCAATCTGGATTTCATTCCAAGTGCAGTGGGAGGACAGGAAGGTTTTGAGTGAGTGAGTGACATGATTTATGCTTTAAGAAATTACTTTAGCTATTCTGTGGAAAATGAATTGCAGAAGGGTGGGAATAGAAGCAGAAGAGCAGCTGGAATCTACTGCAGTTGTCCATGTAATGGATGGCCCCAGAGCTTGGATAGTGGCAGTAGGGACAGATGGAAGAGCATGGACTTGAGATACATTTGTGAAGAAAAAGGACAAGACCTGCTGATGGATCCATGTGGAGGGGGAACAAAAAACCTAAGAATAACTCCTAGATCTTGGGCTAGAATAAGTGAGTGGTTGGGGTATCACTTGGTGAAATGTAGAAAGTCAAGGGAAGAACTGGCTTGAAGGGCAAAAATCAAACCTTCTGTATAGATCTATGTTACCTCTGGGATGCCCAGCAAGTTAAGCAGACCAGTCAAATAGAGAGTTGCACATTTGAGCCTGGAGTGCAGAGAGAGGTCAGAGTTGCAGATACAAACTGGGTAACTCTGGGAGTTGAGAGTTGGGTGAGACCCTACTCCCATTTCTCTACCCACCTCTCACCCCAGATCAGGCATCCACTTCACCTTGCTGGATTATTCCAGCCTACTTCTTGGTCCCACTTTCAGTCTCTCCCCATGAAATCTATACTGCAAGCGGCAGGCCGACTCATCTCCTGGGCAAACCAATAATCATTTCTCTGTTTTGATGGGGAAAAAAAAAAAAAAAGCTTCAGTGGTTCCCATTGCCTGTGGCTCTCAGTATTGCCTTCCACCCCTTTCCTTCTCAGAGCCTGAATTCTTGTCCCCATTCTGTGTTTTGCCTCCTGATCTAGTCCTACAATTCTCTAGGTATCCCTTCCCTTCCACTCTCATTTCTGCGCATTTTCACCAAGCATCTTCTAGACTGGACGCTTTGTGGGCAGGGTCTGTGTAGGATTTATCTTTGAAACTTCCCACCTTGCTTAGCATAACACTTTACATATAATAACTTTAATTTAGGAACTGCTTGCTGCATGAAGGTGCCACTCTTCTCCTTCTTAATATCCCCTCATAAAACAGGCTGATTTGTAGGACTATACCTGCCAAGCACATACCAGCACAGCTTTCCAGGATATTCTTAAGCAAAATAGCACTTCAGTCCTTCCTTGGCAGCCAAATTTCCTTAGTGCTAAGGGCTGCAGTGTTTTACTTGCCAGAGGGTTGATGTGAATAAAAACATCCAGCCCCTTGAAATGAAAATAAATGGAGGGATGGTTTATAAGTATAAATGATAATGGTTAGAGCGACCTTTTAGCAAGTAATGTGATTTGCCCATTCCTTTCTGTATTTCTGTAGTGTTGGTTTTTGTTCCCCTGCTTTTGTGGGGAGGAAACAAGAAGTGTTTATTTTCTTAAGACTATTTCTATCCTTAATATCACCTTTGCACCAGTCGAGTCTTCACTAAATATTAATATTTTCTCCCAAGAATAGAGACTAGCAGTTAACCTGCTACAGTAAAGTCCCCAAAGAAAAGAAAAAAAGTTGGAATTTTTCCTCTATTCAAATTAAATAGGCTTAATTGTAAGACCAATTCTTGCAATTCTTATTTCCTTCCCCACTGCATTAAGAAGGCAAGAGTGATGTGTGACTTGCTCATTAGCCATTATGTTTTCAGACTGCTAAAAATAAAATTAATTTATTATTATTTTCTATTTCAGATTGCTAAAAATAAAATTAAAATATTTGGGATATTACTCACTGACCAAATCTGATGAGCTATGGACCAAAGAGAAGTAGGTGATGTTGAAACTTTGCTCACATTCTTTCTCTCAAAGTAAGTGACATTCACATTATTATCAAACAGACTAAAAAAACAATTAAACCTAAAAAGAAGGTGGCTATATTGGGACCAATGTTTTTGTTTTCATCACTGACAAAGGAAAAAAAAAGTAGTTGAAAATCAGCCACTGAGCTTAAAGCTCAGAATCCACGCAGCTGGAGAAAAGCTAGTACAGGTGCAGGTCAGCTCATGACTTTAATTACGGACGAGGGCCAGGTGGACAGTGGATATGGAAACCTTGGGTTTGATCATTTCCAAAGCAGGGGAAAGCCATGACTGTCACACCAACTCTTCAAGAACAAAGTTCCTGGGTGGGCACAGTAGCTCACGCCTATAATCCCAACACTTTGGGAGGCCAAGGCGGGCGGATCACGAGGTCAGGACTTTGAGACAAGCCTGGCCAACATGATAAAATCTCGTTCTATTAAAATACAAAAAGTAGCTGGACATGGGGGCTCATGCCTGTAATTCCAGCTACCCAGGAGGCTGAGGCAGGAGAATCGCTTGAAACCAGAAGGTGGAGGTTGCAGTGAGCTGAGATCATGCCACTGAACTCCAGCCTAGGCGAAAGAGAAAGACTCCATCTCAAAAAAAAAAAAAAAAAAGAGAAGTTCCTCTCCTCTATGTGTATGTGTATGTACAAATAACTTTCTTTTTTACATATTTTTTAAATGGAACCATATTACTTCACAACCTGCCTTTTCACATGTTGATGCTATTTATCATAAAAATTGCCTTTAAAAATATTTTTACATCATTTTTAAATGGCTTATTCTATCACATGTCTGTATTTCAATAAATTCAACAAGTCTCTTGATGTTTGACTATTAATTTCAATTTTTGGCTTTTGTAAAAACTGTATTTATGAGCAATTAATTATTTCTTTTACAATATACTTCTGTAAGAGGAACTACTGTGTCTAAGAGTAGTCTAAGTGCACTTTTTTTTTTTGAGACAGAATCTCACTCTGTCATCCAGGCTGTAGTGCAATGGTGCAATCTCGGCTCACTGCAACCTCCTCCTCCCAAGTTCAAGCAATTCTCCTGTCTTGGCCTCTCAAGTAGCTGACATGACAGGTGCCCGCGACCACGCCTCGCTAATTTTTATATTTTTAATAGAGACAGGGTTTCACCATTTTGGTCAGACTAGTCTCAAGCTCCTGATCCCAGGTAATCCACCTGCCTCGGCTTCCCAAAGTGCTGGGATGATTACAGGCGTGAGCCACTGCGCTCGGCCTAAGTGCACATTTTATTACTTTTAAAATATATTGCCAAACCGCTTTCCTGATAAGTTGTACCAATGTAAATTACCACAAAACAATTGTCTTTTGGGAATTACTCATTTTAATCTTTGCTATACTCATCGGTGATCAGTTGCATCCCTTTTTTTTTTTTTTCCATTTAATTGCTTAAACCTTAATTCATATATATACCAAGTGATCACTTATGTTCTTCTTTGGTCAAGTGACATGGGCAAGTTACTTAGCTCTTGTACTTTGGTTTTCCTCATTTATAAAATGGGGATATTAATATTAGTTACCCCAGATAAATGTCATAAGTATTAAAAAGTTAATTCAAGTAAAGCACTTAGAGTAGTTCCTGGTCCATAGTGAGTTCACAATTGTAACCATTAGATATTTTAGAAAATGTCTGTTCATGTTATTTACTTGTTTTCCTATGTGATTGTTTATCTTTTTGTTATTGACTTTTAAGAGGTCTTACTACATTAATGATATTAACTATTATTTTTTATACATAATTAAATATTTCTTTCAACTTTATTATTTTCCTTTTCAACTTTCTGATGTTAATTTTTTTGGCCATGTAAAAGTTTAAAAGTTTTATATTATTAAATCTATTCATCTTAAGCCAGAATAAATTACAGAGATCAAATAGTCAAAACACAAGAAAAATACAGGAAAGCAGAGGAAATAGCCCTAGTTTGTAAGAAAGAAAACGACTAATCAATTTGACTTAAAAATTTAAAGTTTTCTATAAAAAAATACTGTAAACAAATTTAAGGTACGAGAAAAGTTTTTTAAATGTTAAAATATATAATAGACATAAGGCTAATCTCCTGAAAATACAAATCTGTAAGAAACCATAAAAGTAAGGAAAGTCTATAAATAGTCAATTCAAAGAAAAATAAATATAAATGTCCTGCATCACTCATAATTAAAATAAGATGCCATTTTTTAAATATAGATTTATAAAGAGTCTAAAAAATTATTTATGCACAGCATTGTAGTCATGTACAGTTGTGTAGAGTGTTGACTGCAGAAGGACACCTAGGTAAGAGAATGAGTGGGAACTAAATTCCTGCTAATGTTCCACTTGTTAAGTCTGTGCTGTGGAGCTGCCTCACCAGAGGAAGTGACTTCTAATTCTCACAAGGCTATGGGCTAAGAGTGACCCTGATATGCAGTGGTGGTGACAGAGTACAGAAACATAAAGTCTCATATAATAAGCAGATACACTGAGAGAGCCTCTTTGAGAGTAATGTAGCAAAGTCTATCAAAATAAAACACACAAATCTTTTAACCTAGCCACTCTACTGCTAATACGTCATTAGGACATGTAGCTTGCAGTTGTCCATGTATGGATGGTCCCAGAGCTTGGATAGTGGCAGTAAGGACAGATGGAAGAGCATGGACTTGAGATATATTTGGGAAGAAAAAAGGGCAAGACCTGCTGATGGATCCATGTGGAGCAGGGAAGGAAAACCTAAGAATAACTCCTAGATCTTGGGCTAGAATAAGTGAGTGGTTGGGGTATCATTTGGTGAAATGTAGAAAGTCAAGGGAAGAACTGGCTTGGAGGACAAAATCAAATCTTCCATTAGATCTACGTTACCTCTGGGATGCCCAGCAAGTTTTCAAGCAGAACTGTCAAATAGGGAGTTGCATATTTGAGCCTGGAGTGCAGAGAGAGGTCATAGATACGGATGTTCATTTCAGTATTGTTCACAATAGCATACACATACGCAGATAACCCAGGAACAATATTAAAATACAACTGGATTATTTTAAAGGAAGTTTTGATATATCCACATACTATAATCATGTTCATTTATAGGATTAAAGAGATCAAGATGGAAATATTTTCAAGTTATACTACACGAAAAATTTGAAGTATTGGGCAGTAAGTATAGTATGTCTTGTTTGACTGCTGACAAAGATATCTATGAATGAAAACTATGTGGAATGAAAAAACATTGTTCATGCTGGGTTATAGATGGAAAGTGGGACTGGAGGATTCGGGGAGGGGGTAAACTCCTTTTTATCCCAAACCATCTTGTAATGTTTGCCTTCCTACCATGTGCATATTACACTGTAAAGAAAACAAACTCTATCAGTTTTTGCCTTTAGGACTTCTTCCTGTGCCTGGTTTACAAGGAAATGGATAAATATTCTGGACAAGACAAATACAGGGCCCTGAATAAAACTTGGAAGCCCAGAGACACAGATAAATACAGGTTCTATCACAACCTAGATATGATCCTGCACACTTTATTTACTTGTTCTCTTATCTCTTAAAAATGCGGACAGTGGCATTGTCTGCCCTTTCAACCCAAGGGTTGAGGAGAAGCAGCCAAGTGTTGGTCTGTGGCACTGTGAAAATGGGGTGGGGTTGGAAAAAACTAGAAGAAATAGTTACTAGATTCAGACACCTCCCTTCAGACAATACAGTCAGAGTACTGTAATTCTTGGACTAAAAAAAGAATATAAATAATACATACCTCTCATTCATATAGTCATTGGCTTAAAGCAGTCAAACTATTTGTTGACTCATTCATATATTCATCAAAAACTTATTGTATCCAATCTACCATGCTCTATACTTTACAATGAAATACCAGAAGTCTCAGTCCTCCTAAGGCATGATGCCAGAGGGTACTGAAACCATCCTATTTGGGGGCATATCATTTTAGCCTGTACTTAGAAATAATGGATCCAATTCTCAGTAAAATACTTGTAAACCTAACCCAGCAACATACAAAACGGATTATACACATTACCCAAGTGAGATTTATCCCAGGAATGCAAGGTTGGTTTAACAACCAAAAATCAATTAATGTAACGTGACAAATGAATAGGATAAAGAACAAAAACCATACGATCACCTCAATAGAGGCAGGAAAAACCTTTGATAAAATTGAACAATCTTTATGATAAAAACACTGACAAACTAGGAATAGAAGAGAACTTTTTGACGAAGGGAACCTATGAAGAAACCATAGCTAATAGCACAGTTAATGGTTAAAAAAAAAAACAAAAAAACAAAAAAACAAGACTTTTCTTTGTTAGATCAGGAACAAGACAAAAATGCTCACAACTGCTGCTTCTACTTAACATTGGACTAAAGGTTCTAGCCAGAACTATTAAATAAGAAAAAAAAAAAAGGCATTCAACTCTAAAAGGAGGAATTAAAATGTTGTTTCTTTGCACACGTAAATAGATCTTGTATATAGTATGATCTTGTATATAGAAAATCATAAGGAATCCACTGAAAAACTAGTAGGACTAAAAAATGAGTTCAGGCCAGGCACGGTGGCTCATGGCTATAATCCCTGCAATTTTGGAAGACCCAGGTGAGTAGATCTCTTGAGCTCTAGAGTTTGAGATCAGCCTGGGCAACACAGCAAAACCCCATCTCTACCAATAATACAAAAATTAGCCAGGCATGGTGGTGGGCACCAGTGGTCCCAGCTACTCAAGAGGCTGATGTTGGAGGATCACTTGAGCCCAGAAGGTTGAGGCTGCAGTGAATGAGCCATGATCACACCACTGCATTACACTGAAAACTACAAAACACGGTGAAAAGAGAGAAGATATAAAGAAATGGAAAGACATCTATGTTCATGGATTAGAAGACTTCTTATTGTTAAGATAGCAATACTACCCAAATTGATCTACAGGTTCAATACAATTGCTATGAAAATCCTAATTGGCTTTTTTGCAGAAATCGACAGGTTGATTGCAAAACTCATATGAAAATGCAACGGAACCAGAATAACCAGTAGAAACTTTTAAATGAACAAAGTTGAAAAACTCATAGTTCTAGGTTTCAAAATTTGTTACAAAGCTACAGTAATCTAGACATTGTGGTAATTGGCATTACCACATTGAGAGTCCAGAAGTAAACCCTTACGTATACAGTCAATCAATTTTTGACAACAGTGGAACACCATTCAATGGGGAAAGAACTGTCTTTTCAACAAATGGTGCTGGAACAACTGGATATTCATATATAAAAGAACGAAGTTGAAATCCTACATCACGCCACACATAAAAATTAACTCAAAATGTATTACTGACCTAAATGTAAGAGCCAAAATTATAAAACTCTCGGAAGAAAACATAGGTGTAAATCTTCTTGCCTTGGTTAGGCAGTAGTTCTCAGATGTGATACCAAAAACACAAATTACAAAAGAAAAAGATTGATAAACTGCTCATCATCAAAACTTTAAAAATCTGAGCAGCAAATCACACTATCAAGATGAAAGGACAACCCAGAGAATGGCAGAAAATATTTGCAAATCATGTATCTGACAAGGGATTTGGATCTAGTATATAAAGAACTCCTAAAACTCCAACGGAAGTCAAATTATCCAACTAAAATTAGGCAGAGGACCTGAAGACATTTTTTTCCAAAGAAGATATACAAATGGCCAATAAGCACATGAAAAGATGCTCAAGGTCATTAGTAATTAAAGGAAATCAAAACCACAGGATATAACTTCACACCTACTAAGATGGCTATAATCAAAAAGACAGTAACAAATGTTGGTAAGGATATGAAGAAATTGGAACTTTCATACACTGCTGGCAGGAATGTAAAATGGTCTAGCTTCTTTGGAAACTGCTTGGCAACACCATAAAAGGTTAAACATAGAACTACCTACCATATAATCTAGCAATTCCACTCCTACATATATACCTGAGAAATGAAAACATATTTTCACAACAGCTTGTACATTAAGTTCAGAGCAGCATTATTCATAAATAGCCCAGAGCAGAAATAACCCAAATGTCCATCAACTGATAAATGGATAATTAAAATGTGGCTTATTCATACAGTAGAATATTATTTGGCAATAAAAAGAAATGAACAACTGATACATGCTACAACATGGATGACCCTTGAAAACATTATGCTAACTGAAAGAAGCCAGTCACAAAATGACACATTATGATTCCATTGATATGAAATGTTCTCACTAAGCAAATCTATAGAGACAGAAGAGTTGATTAGTGTTTAATTAAAGTAGAGCCCGCTGGTTGAATAGGGTGGGAATAGAGACTGAGGGTCACATAACACTGTGAACAAACTGAAAAACAATGAACTGTACACTTTCCATGGGTGAATTTTATAGTATGTGAATTATACGTCAATACAGCTGTTTTTTTTTAAATAATGGATCTAACTGCATATTTTCAGAAAAAATTATTAATGGTCTTCCTAGAACCCAGAGAATTAGGTGCAACCTAAATTGAAAGGCTCTAGAGAACCTAAAGTCAAAACGGGGAGAAGCAAGCTAACTTCTAGCCTATAATGAAGATTTTTACAAAAGGCCAAATTGAGCGATAAGTATGAATAATTAAACTCTGTGCTATTGATTCCTTTGACTTAAACAGATTTTCGCCCACTAAGCAATTAAGATGAGAATCATCTTTAATACTGTAATCCTAAGCAGCTGCTCCAGACTTAAACAACTAGTCGATGGCTAAGATCAAACAAGGATCTTCACACCATCTGTAAAGCCAGAGTTAAACAGCTAGCAAGGAGTGAACAAAATACCTGGAATAGTAGAGAGTTTGATAGTCTCAGACTCAGAAAAATACCGACATGAATATAAAACTCAGCGAAAGTTATTTTATTTATTTTTTATTTTTATTTTTTGGTTTTCACTTAGAATCTGATGACAAACCTTCAGGGAAACGGGGTAGCTCTAATAGACTTAGAGATACTGGATGCCACGAGAAAATTGTTCTGCTTTTACAATACCACAACTTAAGTCATAACCACTGTCATCCCTTAACTGAAAAAAAAACCCTCGATTTATGATGTATGGATTGGTCATTTCAATTCATACACATTTTTAATCCACAAAACTGAGGACCTGCAATTTAAGTATAACACCATTCTGTGAGATATTTCTCTTAATTATCTTCTATGATCAAGCATAACTTTTTGTTTAAAACACTTTTTACTTAAGTAGATTACAGGTTCTCATTATAATCAGTCATTTGATTTGGAATTATAGCAATCCGGGTGTTTTTTGCTGTACTGGGTAAGAGGCAGGGAGCCTCACTTCAGGATTTTATTTGCTTGTTAGACATCCTTAATTTTTATTAAGGCAAAATTTGCTTTTCTAATATTCACTCGAATAATATTTTGTGATAAAAATCACTAAATTCAGGACAATACTCTCTGTATACCTCTCGTATTGGAGTACTAATTTAATTCTATCTTTGCGGGTGCACAAATTTAAAAATATAACCCTTCCTTGAAATGAAAAGAAGTCTCACACTACTTTAAGGTAAGACAAAGGAAACCGAGTCTTATTTGCACAAAATAGTTTTACTAAATTTAAAATTGAGTAGGATTTTTTAAATCTCTCGAAAAGCTATCAACATGAAGTCTTTTTGATGTTCAGAGCTGTAGCCATGTCATTAATGGTAAAGAAGGTATATTCTGATTCTGATGTCCCTTCTTTGCAGAGAGGTCTTCTATGATATTAACAGAAACCTCAGCAAAGCTTGTGGTATCTCAGGGAGTGAAGCTGTGCTACCTAAAGAAACCCACTGGGTATAAAGTGGGGTGGGAGGTTGGAATGACAGAATGCTATCTAGCTAGACATCCTGAGGCAGATTTAAAAACCTTCCTCTGTGCCCTGTCATTTCCTTTCAGCAAGATCCTGTTGATGTTTGCACAATTTCAAAAGTGTATCAAATATCTCAATGAACGACTTAAATGGTCCCTTTGAGTTTTATTTTTAATCGTTGATGGAAAAATATCAAAATAGTACCTTTTAAATTTATTTCCTTATCCAATCACAAGTAACACCACCAAACAGTTTTTTTTTTTTTTTTTTTTTTAAGCCCTACACTGCTGGGGAAATGCCAGACGTACCTTCCTTCCCTCTTTTTGTTTAAGAAAATGGAAAAAAAAGAGACTTTTAAAACAGAGCATTAGAACTCAGACACGTTACACACGTTTCCATAAAACTAACTTTAGTCCTGGAGAACTAAGTTCATGAGGTATGTTTCCCTAAATGTTATAGCTGCTGTGTCTATTATAAACAAAACAAGTCTCATTTGAAACAATTACGCATTTCGGGGGTAGTTATTAAGTATTCAGCGTTCTGCCAGGATAAGGCGATCAGCGCTTCTGCTCCGAATAACAAACCATAAATCAGTTGACAAGCTTGAAAGCATTCATTCCTAGTCTGCTTGCAAGCCAAGCGTAAATACAGAAAAACCTGTTGGCATGTTTCTCTTGCTCTCTAAGTTTCGCGTTTTTAAAAACACAGTAATACACAAATGGCGTTTCCCGTAAGTTTCTGGCTTCGAAATAATTTGGATACAAAACCACAGCGAAGCACCGCGCACAGAAAAATGGAGCCTGTGCCTTTAAGGTAAAATCGGCTGGATCCCAAAAGGCATTCCTCTTTCACGACAAAGAGTTTGGCGAGCGCTACCTCTGGGGTTTCTCCGAGGGACTTGGCGGGTCCGAGCGGAACCCGACCAGACGACTAGCCCTGCCTGCCCCGGGGCCCCGCCGCCAGCCCCGCGCCCGCGCCCGCGCCCGCGCGGCAGGAGCGCATCGCGTGCGCCCGGGACTCACCGCTGCCGGGCTGCGGGGACAGCGTGGACACCGAGGTCTGGCCCATGACTGGGGTCGCAGGGCCAGGTCCAGCGATCACGCGGCTCCTTTGGTCCTTCGATCATGGGTCCGCTCCCAGCCAGACTTCCAAGCGTTCATGTCCCGGCCTGTGCCTAGCGGCCCGCCGGGTCCCCTCACCTTCTCCCCCGCGCGGGTCTCCCAGCCCGGCCGGCCGCAGCCGGCGCGGCGGATCCTGCCCAGCGGATGCCTGTCATTCCTCTATGCAGATTAGCTGGGGTCAGGGGTCACGGGGGAAGAAGGGGGGGTGAGGGCGATAGGGAGGGGGGGGGGGGGGAAGCGGGGGGAGGGCGCAGGAGCAGGGGATAGGGGAAGCCCCCGGCCGGCCCAGCAGCACCCTCACCCCCTCAGGGTGGTAGGGAGCTCAGGCTTTCAGGCTACTCCTCTTTAACTTAAAAGGTTCAAAGTCAAATGATCCTTAAGGACTACAAGAAAAGGAATTAAAGTATTTAGTCACGGTACTTAATTTAACAAAATTTGTTTCTTAAAAGTTATTTCCTTCCTTACATTCTATTTGCAGTATTGCGGCACTCTCATGTCCCGTGCCCATTTTTTTTTCACGTTTTAAAAATTACCTTCCTCTTAACAAATACAATTTTTTTTAAAAAAAAAAAGCATTAATGGCCTCAATCAGGCTCTACAACAAATCTAAATGATAGGTCTATGTGTGAGATCAACAAAGTATACTGTTTGCTGTCTCCTACCTGAAACTCTGGAGTGCTCACCTCTCCTTTATTTCAAAAGAATTACTGTGAAATAAAGTGATTAAAATACACAAAAGGGGAAAAGAACTATAACAAACTTGAAAGGTGAATTAAACCCTTCTATAATATCCTGTTAAATCTCATTCTTCTTAAAAATATGAATACAAATAAATATTCTTCATATTTACAATTGATGATTAGTATGATAAGTAATCTACATACTATATATACAATGTGTGTGTGTGTATATATATATATACACAGTATATGGAACATCTATATTTGGTGCATTAGATTGGATGGTGATTACTGGATGTGTTCATTTTATGAAAATTCATTGAGATGTCTAAAATGATGTGTGCACTTTGCTGAAGGTATATATTTCATTAAAAAGTAAAAAATACCAGAAAGTGCAATATATTTAGGTCATTTACCACAGCTTTCTGAACTAACATGAAAATCATTTTTCTCTAAAATTTTTATTATTAAAATTGTGCAGACCTTGTCTGATTTTTTTGAAAGACACTTGTCTGTTTCGTCATGGTTAATTAAGTTGCCCTATTTTTTTCACACCCAAACAGCCCACCCACCACTGTGAGGAAGATCTTTTCCCTAGAACAGTGTGATCCCTTATCTTCTTCCCTTTGCCTAATTCACTCTTAAGAAACACTGATTTTTTTTTTTTTTAATGAAATTGAGGATTTAACCAAAATGTGAGTTCTAATTAGGACAATAAAATTAATCCTAACTACATTTCCTTATAAATACAAAAATGTGTCTTGGAAACACATCCCACCTGGGGAGCTAAGCGATGAGAGTAAGCAATTATAATGGCTAGCTCCTCCAGCTCTTTGCTTTGAGTTGCTGTAAGAAAAAAAAACAAACAAAAGTGGTTAAAGGTAAGTTAAGAGGGAGAATGACTCACTCTTCCTTTTGACGGAGCCTATCTGATAAAGGGAGGTCACTGATCAGAGGAAATACACAGTAAATTTTGCATATTCAAAATATGTAACTATAATAATTTTTAAATACTGATAAAAGTTAAACTTTGAGGTTGCTATCATTTCTTCTTTTCCTCGAGAAACAATAGTATATTTCTATTACTTCTATAAATTCTTATTTCAAAGATCAAGGAAGTGCACTTTAGTTCCAGTTTTTCAGGATTTGCTTAATACAGCTATATTTATATAGACCTTTCATGATTTGCTAGTTAATATAATCTTCAGCCTCATCTGGGATTCCTATAATACCCCAACCAGGTTACGCAATTTTCTCTGAAACTCTTCCAGTTCCATTACATTATCCTTGAAGCATGTCAACCAAAACTGCAGGAAGTGTGCATTAAGGTTTCTTTCTAAGAGTGGGACAGTTCTTCTTCTTGGTTTCTAGAGCTTCTGATGGGGCTTGGCATTTAAGTGGCCTTTTTTTTAATCACAGCTAACAAGTTATACTAATAAACATAGAAAACGTCTACAGAAATCTGTAAATTTCATTTCTAGGTTGTAACGCAAAGGCTAGAAATTACCATTTAACAAGAGAATGTTAAGATAATTTTCCCCCAAATTGCCTTACTCTTGCCTTGTTAGAACTCACACAGTTTCACTAAGAGTTCTGGGTGTTAATCCCATGGGTTTATAGTTTAAATCTGGAAACATTTAATGTCATCTGAAAGGTATGGACATTTCTCTGTATACTACCTCTCTCTAGGGAATTTATTAAAATGCTAAGCAAGATTAGTCTCAATACCCAACTCTGAGGAAGCTATCTATTTGTAATTCTGCAGCATTTATCCCATTGGTCCTACTCTTTGTTCTCTATTTTTAAACCAATCTTTTATCCAGTGATATCCTGGTAAATGCTTAACTGGTTTGGGCTGGGGGTGAGGAGGCAGGAGGCAGCCTCAGACTGCTTTGTTTATTGTGATGTAAATACTCCTGCAGTGACCTATTCTACAAGCCTCCAACCAGCTAGCAAAACTGATATCAAACAGCTTGCAGAATTCCTTGAAATGTAACAATTTGACCCGCCAGCCTGTGTAAACTGCCTTCAGCACACCACTACTTTTCTCTGTTACAATAATGCCGCATTATATCATACCATGGCTGAGTTTGAGGAACAGCTTCTATTTAGCCTTCCTAAAAATATAGACTAATGGCATCTACTGATTTTTTCCACGGAACACTCTAAATATTTTTCAAGCTCTGAAAGAACTACTGTGATTTATTCATTTATTTCCAGAAAGAAATTAAAGTAAGTGAATTAGTGAGACAGAATTTCCCCTTCTGAAAGCCAGTGTGCGTTTATGACAAAAAGTTGTACTTATTGGGTTTTCAAGCATTCTGCCCTATAACACAGACTTCACTGGCTTGTCTGATTTGGGAAGTCCTCGACTCACCCACCTGGGGTACCCAAAGTGACACTTGCACTCCTCCTGGATGGAAGCCACTCTATCTATTAGGTAAAAGTTAAAGTGGACATAAGCCTAAACATTGGCAATCTGGACCATTTGTGAGAAAATCCTTTACTAGGTCAAAGTCCAAGTGGCAGACATACAACTTGGTGCCTTTAGAGAAGATGGTTTACAATTACTACAGTCACCACTATCAAATCCTGTAACTGGCAGACTTTTCTAGGCAGCCAAATCTAGCATGGAGCAGGAAGAAGAGGGAAACTTCCTCAGAACACAAATGCCATGAGTACTAATCCTGGAGGTCTCTGCTTTGTCCAGATGCTGCCAGCTGTGTGAGGACTCATTTTGAGACACCAGCTGTTAGGGGTGGAGGAATTATGGTGGGAGGGAAGGGGTAGGCAGAGTCCCAAAAGATGAGATGGTTGATCAGAACAGCAGTGACCTGGGAGGCAACAGTGGTTGATAGTGGCCATATACAAGCAGATGAAGATTACATTAATTGACACCCTTATTTCTGGATTTGACCATAAACATCCTGCGAATTAGTGATACTTCCTTGGCTAATGGGAATTACAGCCATAGAAAAATTCTTTCTTAATGGGAAGGAAATGAATTAAAACTTAGCAGTTCTGCTAATAGGATACTAAAAACGGATATGCAAAAGTTGTTTTAACTATTCAGGTAGTTTGTACTAGAAGATCTTCTGGTTTTTAAAAACTTTGTATTTGTTCAAAACTTGGCTACATTTTGTAAGAGCCGGCTTACTTAGAAAAACATAAAAAGCGAATGGGAGCTTTACTAGATATTCTAAATTCAGTGAAAACTGTATATGTAACTAATGTTTACTTTGTAAAATGTTACTCTATAGAAGTTGCAACTAAATGGCTACTATATCTTAAATTTTAACAATTCTGAGAGATGCTGGTTTTAACAGGATGATGCTAAAAGACAAAGGAAAGCTTTTGTTAAGGACAGAATTACAACTTTGCATATTCTAGTTATATTAAGCATCAGTAGAAGACCACATTCCACAAGTATTAGAACAGGAAGCAAACCTGAAAGACAGGCTTTTCTTTCCTATTGTTCTCATATTTTCATGTGATTTATTTCCTGAGTTTTCCTTCTTCTGCTTGCTCAAGCTAAAAGGATTAGCAAATACCTAGCCTCTGCCTCACCCCGCATGAGTCTCTGCAGAGGCGGGGTGTGGCTCACGTGTGCTTACTTACTGAGTGAGCCCCACAGTTGGAAGATTTATGCTGGAAAAGAAAGACCTCAAGGGGTGGTGCTGGAATTTCCTTTTCCAAAGACATTCTCCCTACCCTAGGAAGAAAAGTGTCTGTAATTTTGCTCCACTTCATTTCATAAGCAAAACAAAGTACTCATCCATAGTATTAAAACTCCAAAAATTGCTATAAAATGAATAATCTTTAATTTATTCACCAAAATCTAAAGAGAACAGTCCTTAAAGACATCTTTTATATGACTGCCCAATTTACCCAAAATAATTGCTTCCAGTAAGGCCCAAATCTTTGTTTTGTTAACCATCACATCCATCCTTGCAAACTAACAAAATTTGCCTGGCAAATAGAGGGTACTCAATATGTAGATGATAAATTAAAAATAAGCATTTATGTTATCTCCTTAATGATAACTTCCAAGTATGGACAAAAAAAATCTGGGAATACATGTAAAATTTTGGTAATAATATAGTATGTTGACTCCATAGCAAGAGAATATCAAGTCTGTCGGTGACTATAAATTTTCTTTTGTATGCCACTCTGAAATAATCATCTACTCATTCAACTAGAATTGACTGAGGACCTCCCATGGGCGTGGCACCTCTGGCACATGGCATAAGGAAAGTGAGGTATGGACTCTCCCATGGCGGAGTTCGTAGTGTGGGTACGGGGTGGGGGGTGGGGTGGGTGTTGCAGCCTACAAATACATGATCCTGACAGCGGAGGAACAGAAAAGTCGTTCCTCCAGCTGGAAGTGGTGACTCATGCCTGTAATCCCAGCACTTTGGGAGGACCAGGTGGGCAGATCACCTGAGGTCAGGAGCTCGAGACCAGTCAGGCCAACATGGTAAAACTAAAAATACAAAAATTATCCTGCTGTGGTGGTGCACTCCTGTAATCTCAGCTACTAGGGAGGCTGAGACAGGAGAATCGCTTGAACCCAAGAGGTGGAGGTTGCAGTGAGCCGAGATTGCGCCATTGCACTCCAGCCTGGGCAACAGAGTGAGACTCCGTCTCAAAAAAAAAAAAAAAAAAAAACGACAACAACAACTAGTTTGTTCCTCCAATTGCTAGGGGTGCCCAGTAGGCTGGTACAGAGAAGGCTCTGAACTTTAGCAAATTACTAAATACATATTTTTGCCATAAAGAGGTGCTCATTCATTCTGAAGTTGCCCCAAGACTGTGAAGTGCTCCCTGAATTAAAGAAAGATTAAATTCTAATAGCATGTGGTCAGAATTAACTGTATTTGTTTGTTTATTGCTTGCAGCTTTTTTGTCTTTCTTTTTTTTTTAATTTTGAGACAGGGTCTTGCTCTGTGGCCCAGGTTGGAGTGCAGTGGTATAATCATTGCTCACTGTAGCCTTGAACTCCTGGGCGCAAGCAATCCTCCCACCCCAGCCTCCCAAGTAGCTGGGACTACAGGTGCTTCCCACCATGCCCAGCTAATTATTTGTATTTTTTTTTAGAGATAGGGTCTCACTATATTGCCCAGGCTTGCTTGCAGTTTTTTGAAGAATAAGTTATGGACCCTGAAATGTATCCATTTCAAGCAAACCATTCAATAAATTTTAATAAACATGTAGTCCAACCAACAGCACAATCAAGTTTCAGAAAACTTTGAGAACCCTCGGGTACTCCATCATGTCCTTTTGCAGTTAATTCCTGTTTCACATCCTTATACCACCCCTGGCATTAGGGAACTGCCGACCTGTTTTCCATGTCCATAGTTTTGATTTATCTAAAATTTCTTACAAATGGAATAATATTATATACAGTTTTTTTTTTAATCTGGTTTGTTTCATCTAATGTTTTTGATATTCATCCATGTTGCTCTATCTGTATTTTGTTCCTTTTTGTTCTAGGTTGCCTTCCATTGTATGGCTATACAAAAGTTTGTTTATCTATTTACCAATCAATGGGCATTTGGGATGTAACTATATTTCACTGTATTCCTGCTCTATGAAAAGACTTTGGGTCTATATTGTGTTACATATGTGCTAGTTCTATATTAATAATAACTCACTGATTGGTTCACCATTCACTCAATAAATATTTATTATGCATTTCCTTTGTACCAGTCTCTGTTCTAAGTACTTAGGAGATAGAATTGTACAAAATACCAAAACCCCTGCACTCGTACAGCCTCCATTCTAATGGAATGACAGAAAATAAGCAGTAAACATAATAAACCAGTAACCTTTATAACAACTTAGAAGATGAAAAGTGCTATGAAATACAGAAGAGTAAGAGAGGTTGGACTGGCATGTAGTGGTCACAGTAGTCCTCACTGAGAAGATAATGTTTAAGCAAAAACACGAAGGAGGTAATGGAGCTAGCCATATGGCTATCTAGGGAAGAGGTGTTCCAAGAAGAAAGACCCAGTTAATATAAAGACAGGAGCATGGCATGTGTTTGAGGAACCCAGGGTAAATGGGGTGGTTGGAGTATATAGAATAAGAGAGGTAAAGATGAGGAGAAGAAGATTATAACCAGGTAGGAACTTGCAGTTAACTATAAAGACTTTGGGCCAGGGGCGGTGGCTCAGACCTGTAATCCCAGCACTTTGGGAGGCCAAGTTGGGTGGATCACGAGGTCAGGAGTTCAAGACAAGCCTGGCCAACATGGTGGAACCCCATCTCTACAAAAATTAGCTAGGCGTGGTGTTGCGTTCCTGTAATCCCAGCTACTCTGGAGGCTGAGGCAGGAGAATTGCTTTAAATGGGAACCAGGAGGTGGAGGTTGTAGTGAGCTGAGATCGCGCCACTGCACTCCAGCTTGGGATACAGAGCGAGACTCCATTTCAAAAAAAAAAAAAAGACCTTGGCCTTCTTCTTCTCCAAAGATTCACACCTCCTCACCAGCAAGGCAACAAAAATGGATAGAGAAAGAGTTTGATGAATTGATAGAAGTAGGTTTCAAAAGGTGGGTAATAACAAACTCCTCCAAGCTAAAGGAGCATGTTCTAACCCAATGTAAGGAAGCTAAGAACCTGGAAAAATGGTAGAGGAATTGCTAACTGGAATCACCAGTTTAGAGAAGAACATAAATGACCTGATGGAGCTGAAAAACACAGCACAAGAACTTCGTGAAGCAGACACAAGTATCAATAGCCAAATCGATCAGGTGGAAGAAAGAATATCAGAGATTGAAGATCAACATAATGAAATAAAGTGTGAAGACAAGCTTAGAGAAAAAAGAATGAAAAGGAATGAACAAAGCCTCCAAGAAATATGGGACTATGTGAAAAGACCAAACCTGTGTTTGATTGGTGTACCTGAAAGTGACAGGGAGAATGGAACCAAGTTGGAAAACACTCTTCAGGATATTATCCAGGAGAACTTCCCCAACCTAACAAGACATGCCCACATTCAAATTCAGGAAATACAGAGAACACCACAAAGATACTCCTCAAGAACAGCAACCCCAAGACACATAATTGTCAGATTCACTAAGGTTGAAATGAAGGAAAAAAAATGTTAAGGGCAGCCAGAGAGAAAGGTCGGGTTACCCACAAAAACAAGCCCATCAGACTAACAGCGGATCTCTCAGCAAAAACCCTACAAGCCAGAGGACAGTGGGGGCCAATATTCAACATTCATAAAGAAAAGAATTTTCAACCCAGAATTTCATATCCAACCAAACTAAGCTTCATAAGCAAAGGAGAAATAAAATTCTTTATAGACAAGCAAATGTTGAGAGATATCACCACCAGGCTGCCTTACAAGAGCACCTGAAGGAAGCACCAAATATGGAAAGGAAAAACTGGTAACAGCCACTGCAAAAACATACCAAATTGTAAAAGCCATCAACACTATGAAGAAACTGCATCAACTAACAGGCAAAATAACCAGCTAGCATCATAATGATGGGATTATATTCACACATAACAATATTAACCTTAAATGTAAACAGGCTAAATGCCCCAACTAAAAGACACAGATTGGCAAACTGGATAAAGAGTCAAGACTCATCAGTGTGCAAAGACACACATCGGCTCAAAATAAAAGGATGGAGGAATATTTACCAAGCAAATGGGAAGCAAATGAAAAAACAAACAAACAAACAAACAAAAAAAAGCAGAGGTTGCAATCCTAGTCTCTGATAAAGCAGGCTTTAAACCAACAAAGATCAAAAGAGACAAGACCATTACATAATGGTAAAGGGATCAATGCAACAAGAAGAACTAACTATCCTAAATATATATGCATGAAATACAGGAGCACCCTGATTTATAAAGCAAGTTCTTAGAGACCTACAAAGAGACTTAGACTCCCACACAATAGTAGTGGGAGACTTTAGCGTGCCACTGTCCCTAATGGACAGATCAATGAGACAGAAAATTAACAAGGATATTCAAGACTTGAACTCAGCTCTGGACAAAGCAGACCTAATAGACATCTACAGAATTCTACACCTGAAATCGACAAAATATACATTCTTCTCAGCACATCGCACTTATTCTAAAATTGACCACATAATTGGAAGTAAAACACTCCTCAGCAAATGTAAAACAACAGAAATCACAACAAACTCTCTCTCAGAACACAGTGCAATCAAATTGGAAGTCAGGATTAAGAAACTTACCCAAAACTGCACAACTACATGGAAACTGAACAACCTGCTCCTGAATGACTACTGGGTAAATAACAAAATTAAGGCAGAAATAAATAAGTTATTTGAAACCAGTGAGAAAAAAGACACAGCACACCAGAATCTCTGGGACACAGCTAAAGCAGTGTTTAGAGAGAAATTTATAGCACTAAATGCCCACAGGAGAAAGCAGGAAAGATCTAAAATCAACACCTTAACATCACAATTAAAAGAACTAGAGAAGCAAGAGCAAACACATTCAAAAGCTAGTAGAAAACAAGAAATAACTAAGATCAGGGCAGAACTGAAGGAGACACAGAAACAAAAAACCCTTCAAAAAATAAATGAATCCAGGAGTTGGTTTTTTGAAAAGATTAACAAAATAGACCACTACCAGACTAATAAAGAAGAAAAGAGAGAAGAATCAAGTAGACACAATAAAAAATGATAAAGCGGATATCACCACTGATCCCACAGAAATACAAACTACTATCAGAGAATACTATAAATACCTCTATCCAAATAAACTAGAAAATCTGGAAGAAGTGGATAAATTCCTATACACATACATCCTCCCAAGACTAAACCAGGAAGAAGTCGAATCCCTTAATAGACCAATAACAAGTTCTGAAATTGAGGCAGTAATGAATAGCCTACCAACCAAAAAAAAAAAAAAAGCCCAGGACCAGACAGATTCCGAGCCAAATTATACCAGAGGTACAGAGAGAAGCACTATTCCAAACAATAGAAAAAGAGGAATACCTCCCTAACTCATTTTATGAGGCCAGCATCATCCTGATACCAAAACCTGGCAGAGACACAACAAAAAAAGAAAATTTCTGGCCAATATTCCTAATGAACATAGATGTGAAAATCCTCAATAAATACCGGCAAACCAAATCCAGCAGCACATCAAAAAGCTTATCCACCATGATCAAGTCAGCTCCATCCCTGGGATGCAAGGCTGTTTCAACATATGCAAATCAATAAATGTAATCCATCACATAAACAAAACCAATGACAAAAACCACATGATTATCTCAATAGATGCAGAAAAGGCCTTTGACAAAACACCCCTTCAGGCTAAAAACTCTAAATAAACGAGGTATTGATGGGATGTATCTCAAAATAATAAGAGCTATTTATGACAAACCCACAGCCAATAACATACTGAATGGGCAAAAGCTGGAATCATTCCCTTTGAAAACTCGCACAAGAAAAGGATGCCCTCTCTCACCACTCCTATTCAACATAGTATTGGAAGTTCTGTCCAGGGCAATCAGGCAAGAGAAAGAAATAAAGCGTATTCAAATAGGAAGACAAGAAGTCAAATTGTCTCTGTCTGCAGATGACATGACTGTATATTTAGAAAACCCCATCGTCTCAGCCCCAAATCTCCTTAAGCTGATAAGCAACTTCAGCAAAGTCTCAGGATACAAAATCAATGTGCAAAAATCACAAGCATTACTATACATCAATAACAGACAAACAGAGAGCAAAATCATGAGTGAACTCCAATTCACAATTGCTACAAAGAGAATAAAATACCTAGGAATACAACTTACAAGGGATGTGGAGGACCTCTTCAAGGAGAACTGCAAGTTACCACTCAAGGAAATAAGAGAGGACACAAACAAATGGAAAAACATTCCATGCTCATGGATGGGAAGAATCAATATCATAAAAATGGCCATACTGTCCAAAGTAATTTATAGATTCAATGCTATCCCCATGAAGCTACCAGTGACTTTCTTCAAAGAATTTTTAAAAACTACTTTAAATTCCATATGAAACCAAAAAAGAACTTGTATAGCCAAGACAATCCTAAGCAAAAAGAGCAAAGCTGGAGGCATCACACTACCTGACTTCAAACTATACTACAAGGCTGCAGTAACCAAAACAGCATGGTACTGGTACCAAAACAGATATATACACCAATGGAACAGAGACGAGGCCTCAGAAATAACACCACACATCTGCAACTATCTGATCTTTGACAAATCTTACAAAAACAAGCAATGCAGAAAGGATTCCCTATTTAATAAATGGTGTTGGGAAAACTGGCTAGCCATATGCAGAAAAGTGAAACTGGACCCCTTCCTTACACCTTATACAAAAATTAACTCAAGATGGATTAAAGACTTAAACATAAGACCTAACACCATAAAAACCCTTGAAGAAAACCTAGGCAATACCATTCAGGACATAGGCATGGGCAAAGTCTTCATGACTAAAACACCAAAAGCAATGGCAACAAAAGCCAAAATTGACAAATGGGAGCTAATTAAACTAAAGAGCTTCTGCACAGCAAAAGAAACAGCAGAGTGAACAGGTAACCTACAGAATAGGAGAAAATTTTTGCAATCTATCCATCTGACAAAGGGCTAATATCCAGAATCTACAAGGAACTTAAACAAATTTAAAGACAAAAATCAAACAACTCCATCAAAAAGTGGGCAAAGGATATGAACAGACACTTCTCAAAAGAAGACATTTATGTGGCCAACAAACATATGAAAGAACACTCATCATCACTGGTCATTAGAGAAATGCAAATCAAAACCACAGTGAGATACTATCTCACACCAGTTAGCATGGCAATCATTAAAAAGTCAAGAAACAACAGATGCTGGAGAGGATGTGGAGAAATAGGAACACTTTTACACTATTGTTGGGCATGTAAATTAGTTCAACCATTGTGGAAGACACTGTGGCAATTCCTCAAGGATCTAGAACCAGAAATACCATTTGACCCAGCAATTCCATTATTGGGTATATACCCAAAGGGTAATAAATCATGCTACTAGAAAGATACATGCACACGTATGTTTATTGCAGCACTATTTACAATAGGAAAGACTTGGAACCAAGCCAAATGCCCATCAGTGATAGACTGGATAAAGAAAATGTGGCACATATACACCATGGAATACTATGCAGCCATGAAAAAGGATTAGTTCATGTCCTTTGCAGGGACATGGATGAAGCTGGAAACCATTATCCTCAGCAAACTCACACAGGAACAGAAAACCAAACACTGCATATTCTCACTCATAAGTGGGAGCTGAACAATGAGAACACATGGATATAGGGAGGGGAACATCACACACTGGGGCCTGTTGGTGGATGGGGTGGGGGCCTAGGGGAGGGATCGCATTAGGAGAAATACCTAATGTAGATGATGGGTTTATGGGTGCAGCAAACCACCATGGCATGTGTATACCTATATAACAAACTGGCACATTCTGCACATGTATCCCAGAACTTAAAGTATAATAAAATAAAAAATAAAAATAGTAAAAAAGATTTTGGCTTTTACTGCGAGTGAGATAAGGTTACAATGACAGTTTCAAACAAAGTAGTGACATGATCTGGCTTTTGTTTTAAAAATCACTGTGGCTTCTGAGTAGAGAACAGAGGAGACAACATTAGAAGCAAAGAGACCAGGAGAGACTACAGGAATAATCCAGACCAGAAATGATAGTGGCTTAGACCAGGTTGGTAGCAGTGGGTATAATGAAATGCACCTGGATTCTGGGCTCATTTTGAAAATGGAACCAATATTCCTTATGGATTGATCGTGGGGTGTGGGAGACAAAAGATGACAGAAGGAAGACTATCAAAATTTTTTTCTGAGCAATTAAAAAGATCAAATTGCCATTACTTAAAACTAGCACAACAGTGAGTGGAGTAGATTTGGAATAGAAAATTAGAAGTTCAGTTTTGAGATGTCCACTAGACTTCCAAGTAGAGAATAAAAACAATCCCATGTGTCGCCAAGGGAAAGAACAAATTAATGTATACCTAAACACATCCTAATGAAACAGAGCAGCAGAAATGCAGAGAAAATTTAGAAAGCAGTAGGCGGAAAAGGCAAACGCCACTTTAAGGAATCATAATAAATCCAAGTCAATGATAGAACTACTTTTTCTTAGTGCTTTGAAGAAGCAATTGTCAACTTAGAATTCTATATCCAGGTAAACACTCATTCACTAAATCAATCATTCACTAAAAGTAATTAATCACTGAAAACATCTACAGGATATTCCTCAGCAAGAAAGAAAATGAACTCAGGCCAGGTGTGGTGGCTCATGCCTGTAATCGCAGCACTTTGGGAGGCCGAGGCGGGCAGATCACTTGAGGTCAGGAGTTCAAGACCAGCTTGGCCAACATGCTGAAACCCCAGGCCCTACTAAAGGTAAACAAGGAAGAAAATAGCTGCACAGGTGCCTGTAGCCCCAGCTACTTGGGAGGCTGAGTCAAGGGAATCACTTGAACCAGGGAGGCAGAAGCTGCAATGAGCCGAGATTATACCACTGCACTCCAGTCTGGGTGACAGAGCAAGACGGTGAAAAAAAAAAAGAAAGGAAAGGAAGGGGAGGGAGGGAGGGAGGAGGGAGGGAGGGAGGGAAGAAAGGAAGGAAGGAAGGAAGAAGGAAGGAGGAGGGAGGAGGGAAGGAAAGAAAGAAAGAAAGAAAAAGAAAGAAAGAAAGAAAGAAAGAAAGAAAGAAAGAAAGAAAGAAAGAAAGAAAGAAAGAAAGAAAGAAAGAAAGAAAGAAGGAAGGAAGGAAGGAAGGAAGGAAGGAAGGAAGGAAGGAAGGAAGGAGAGAGAGAGAGAGAGAGAAAGAAAGAAAGAAAGAAAGAAAGAAAGAAAGAAAGAAAGAAAGAAAGAAAGAAAGAAAGAAAGAAAGAAAGAAAGAGAGAAAGAAAATGAACCTAGAGGCAAGGGCAGTATGCAGGAAACAACAGTGAGCACAGAAAGTGAGGACATCATGGTGAATTTAATAAACTATTGGCTCTGCAAATGAGAAACTAGTGAAGTTGGTGAATTTAATAAACTCTGCAAATGAGAAACTAGTGAAGTTTTAACACGTATGTTAAAGTCCTGATTTTGATCAGGGGAAAGATACATGTGCTAAATAACTTTAAACTTTGTTAGAAAAAGTCACTGTTTCAAATAATAAGAAAGATATAACTATAAGCTTCCAAATCAGGAAATAAAAGAAAGGGGATTAAAGAAAGCTTCACTAATTCAAATAATGCGAAAATGGAAGAAAAAAATTGAAGAAGAGCATGCTTAAAAATATGACACAAATTAAGATGGTCAATGTTAAGTCCAAATCAGTAATCTCAATAAATATGAAAGGAATAAGCTTTTTTATCTAATGACAAAGACTAAAAAATTGTAAGCAGCAGAAACACAGTACATCTCTTTATCTGTCATTTTTAGAAGACACACCCCAAACAGCAAAAGCTGAAAATAAAAGTATGAAAAATATTTACTAAGCAAATTCTTACCAAAAGAATATTTGTAATCTCAATATTAATAACAGATAAATTAAAACTGAAGGTAAAATAACAAATAGCATAGAGGGACTATTATACAGTATAAAGACAAAAATTATAATCTAACAGGATGTTCAAATTATTATCTCATATACCCCTGACATCAGAACCATATATAAAGCAAAAACTAACAGAATTACAAGGATAAATGGACAGATCCACAATAATACAGAGAAATTTTTAACATACCATCAAAAACTAATAGATCATGAAAACAAAATATATTTTTAAGGTCATGAATTTAAATAATCCCATTGACAAGCTTGATGTAATAGACAAACACGTGTAGAGACTTATACTCAAGAAATGGCAATTGTACATTGATTCAACGCTAGATCATAACAGAAATCTCAATAAATTTTAAATAATTCATATTAAGTAATCCCCAATCTCTGACCATAATGTAATTAAATTAGCAATCAACAAGAAAACCTAGCTAAAAACAGAAATGAAACCCCCCCACACACATTTTTAGAAACTGAATAAAACATACTCCTAAGTAACACAATAAAATCCAATTGTAACATAAAATGTTTAGAACTAAACAACAATGAAAGCACTATAAAACATGTAGAATTAAGCTAATGTGGTAATTAGAGCTATATTTAAAGCTTTAACATTTATTTAAAAAAACAAAGAAAGATTTATTTAGAGAAAAATAATCACACAAATGAATTAGGTCAATATTAAACTATTAAAACTAAAAAGGGAAAGAAAAGAAAAAAAGAACAGAGTAAAAAGCAAAATGATAAAAACAAGGGCACCAATGAAACAGGATCTTAAAATCAAGAGAAGTGATTCAATGCTTTGGGATATTCAGTACTTCATTCATCCATGGGAAAGGCAAGGGTTCACTCAGTATGTTGAGAGAGTGCTCTGAATCTTTGAATGAAAAATGTAATTGGAAGAACTTAAAACAGAGTTACCATTTGACCAGAAATACCATTACTGGGTATATACTCAAAGGGAAATAGATCACTGTGGCAAAAAGACACATGCACTTGTATGTTCATCACTGCGCTATTCACAATAGCAGAGACATGGAATTAACCTAGGTGCTCATCAGTGGTGGGCTGGCTAGAGAAAGTGTGGTGCAAATACACCAGGGTATACTATACAGACACAAAAAAAGAATGAAATAACGTCCTTTGCAGCAACGTGGATGCAGCCGGAGATCATATCCTAAGCAAATTAACACAGGAACAGAAAACCAAATATCACATATTCTCACTTACAAGTGGGAGCTAAGCATTGAGCACACATGGACATAAACATGAGAACAATAGGCACTGTGGACTATAGGGGGAAAGGAGAAGAATGTGAGTTGAAAAACTACCTATTGGGTACTCTGCTCACTATCTGGGTGCAATACACCCATGTAACAGTCCTCCATACATAGCTCCTGTATCTAAAATAAAAGCCAAAATTAAAGAAAAAAAGAAAAAACTAATTGAAATGTAGGTGAAGACAATTCACAATTCAGGATGAAAAACAAAACTGCCTGGTAGTCATAAGAACTGAAACATCCCTAATAGGAAGGTGAATTTAAATCTTACTATTTTGCCTTCAGGGAAAAATACAGATGCATTTTTAGTGTTATTTAAAACACTTTCATTATTCAATAGGTCAGCATTGTATAACTAAAAACAGATGAAGAACTCCTACTCACTACTTATTTTTACTTTCTGAAAAGTAAATAGATATCTGTAATATATTTTATTTGTAGTACAATGATATCTTTAAAACTCCAAATGACATCTTAAGGGAATCACAAACAAAATAAGTAGTTTCTTATATTTAACAGGCTTAACTTCAACTCTTCTTTATTTTTATGTTCTTTGTATTTTAAAATAGGGGAAAAAAAGCTACAAAGTTATTTCCTAAAACATACTTAGTTTTATTAGAACTTAAATCTAAGAAATGCCTCCAAGTAAAACAACTCTCTAGGGGAAGTTGCGCATATCGAAGAGGCTTTTTAATATAAAATGGATTTCAGTAACTGCAAATTACTTCTCAATTAGGGAACGTTGACACATTCTCCAAACAGGTGATAAAGATGGGAGCTGAGAAAGGGGGAGGAGCAATGAAGCTTGCAGGTGCTCTGACTTAAACTTTCATCAAAACAAGATTTATTCAGGGAGAAATCATGTAATCACACAATTAAGAAGTAGATATACACACTGTGCTTGGCATATTGCCATTTTTAAATCCACACAGCACTCTCCAATGCAATGAGGCTCTTTTGCTGAGGGGTTTTCATTCCCCTAACTTTTCCAGGTAGAGAACTTGCAATTTTGAGAATGTACAAGGGAAAATTTTAGGTCAGGTGCAGTGGCTCATGCTTGTAATCCTACCACTTTTGGAAGCGGAGGCAAGCGAATCACATGAGGCCAGGGGTTTGACACCAGCCTGGTCAACCTGGTGAAACCTTGTCTCTACCAAAAATACAAAAAATTAGCCAGGTATGGTGGTGCATGCCTGTAGTCCCAGCTACTCAGGAGGCTGAGTAGGTTCTCTTTGAACCTGGTAGTAGGAGGCTGCAGTGAGCCAAGATTGTGCCACTGCACTCCAGCTTGGGTGACAGAGAGAGACTATCTCAAAGAAAAAAAAAAAAAAAAGAAAAATTTACAAGTTAGAAAAGGGCCCAATATATGATGAGAAGCAATCTTTACCTAAAAGCTTTTTTATTTGCAAAATTATTGTTATACTTTGATATATTTATTTGTTTACTTTATAGGATAAAGTGCTCTAGATTTTGTTTTGCTCTAAATACTCTAAAACCCACATGAAGCCCCAAAGATTCTACTGTATTTTAGATTATTTGATTTCTTCTTTATAGATGTGTTACAGTGTTTTTTGTGAACCAGTAACACATGTAGTGATTTGTTTCTACAAACCAACACTGAATACTATTTTATTTAACTATATTCATTAATAAAACAGTCAACATTAATATGCATTTCTCACTTGGGTCTGTGACTTTAGGTGATCATTTTTACTTTGTTCCCACCTTAAATATTACCTTACTTCATCTAGAGTTTTTCATTGTATGCAAATCCACTATGAATATTTTACTTGTATTCCATTATTTATGTCAATATAGAAATAGCTAGTACCTGCAAACTGATACACCATTCGACTAGTGAGACTTTACTTCACAGTTTGCCACCACTGCAGTTACTTAAAATTTATGGGTTATTTTTCTTCCCATCTTCTATTTAGATTTATCTAAAGCTTCATTTCTCAAGCCTCTGTTTGTCTCTGTATTCTATTACCATCTAAGGGACACATCTTTCCTTGAGGTTTTATTTTCTATCTACTTGGGTTGATTAACTCTCAATATCTAGCCTGTACTTCTCCTAAGTTTTCTAAGGAGCATGCCACTTGGATATCGAGTTCCCTGGGCCCTTAATTTATGTATTTCCATAGCAAATTCCTCAGTGGAATTTATTGTGCAGTGTTTCCTCATTTGTCTTTCTGACTGGACTGAATGTCACTTGGAGGCCATGTCTCATTTACTATTGAAACATCAGCACAGTCAGTGCACGAGTAAGTGCTCAGTAGGTATTTGTTTTATGCATGAATTAATGAATGAATGAACCCGATCCACATCAATACACTGTTTATGTCTGATATGGTTTGGCTGTGTCCCCACCCAAATCTCATCTCCAATTCCCACGTGTTGTGGGAGGGACCTTTTAGGAGGCAACTGAATCACGGGGGAGGGTCTTTTCTGTACTGTTCTTCTGATAGTGAATAAGTCTCATGAGATCTGATGGTTTTAAAAACGGGAGTTTCCCTGCACAAGATCTCTCTTGGCCTGCTGCCATCCATGTAAGATGTGACTTGCTCCTCCTTGCCTTCTGCCATGATTGTGAGGCCTCCCTAGCCATGTAGAACTCTAAGTCCAATAAACCTTTTTTTTTTTTTTTTGTAAATTGCTCAGTCTCGGGTATGTCTTTATCAGCAGCATGAAAATGGACTAATACAAGGTCTGTGGGTACCAGGAGAAATAGGAAAAGGAGATTGAGGATTTATTGAAAGTATGGAGAGCAGCTTTACTGCTAGGCCTACCAGTAGTAAGCAGTACTGTCAATAGAACACCATTTACAAATGAGGACTTAAGTTTTTTAATGCAGTAACTGAGAAAACACCAGATCTGAATATTACCATAATGACATTTAATATGTACCTACTAAATACATACATTTAAGTTTTTAGTGTTCCCAGTTAAAGTTCTGTTCAACTTTTCTTTTAATGTTACTGGCCTTTGTCTTTTCTTTAAAAATTGATTTGGTTGAAATACACCAGTGCTAAACCTAATCAGGGACATTCATTACCTGACAATTCACTGTGTACGGGTGAACAAACTGGAAGGGAGTTCTAGTTTTCTCTGCTTTTGGAGGAAGGAAATATTTGACTAACTGAGGTACTACAATAAATGCTTGTTACCATTGGGAGCATGGTGGACAGATGTGAAAGTAGACCCAGGTAATCCACCTTTGTGTGATCTGCTCCCCTTGAGATGGGACATCTGTCTTGCTAAGGGACCCTGGCTCTTCACCTGGCTTTAAAGAAGCAAGCTGCCATGTTGTGAGCTGCCACATGGAAAGGACAAGGAACAGAGGGCAACCTCTCACTCACAGCCAGCAAGAAACTGAGCCCTCAGTCTGGCATTCTGCAAGGAATGGCATGCTGCCCAGTGACAACATGCATGTCAAGGTCTATCCTTCCTCAGTTAAGCCTTGGATGAGATGACATTCGTACTTACACCCTGACTGCAGCTTCATAAGACCCTGACACCCTCAGCAGAGAGTTTTTGTACAGCTGTACAGTGAATTTGTGTCTTAAGCTAAGTGTTATTACAAAAGAGTAAAAAAGTTTAAAGTTTATAAAGTAAAAAAGTTACAATAAGCTAAGGTTAACTTATTATTAGGAAAAGAAATTTTAAATATAAATTGAGTGTAGGCTAAGTGTACAGTGTTTATAACGTCTACAGTGATGTAGGATAATGTCCGAGGCTTTCACATTCACCCACCACTCACTCACCAACTTACGTAGAGCAACCTCCAGTTCTGCAAGCTTCATTCATGGTAAGTGTCCTATACAAGTGTGCCATTTTTTATCTTTTTTTTTTTTTTTTTTTTTTTTGACAGAGTCTTGCTTTGTCGCTCAGGCTGGAGTGTAGTGGCATGATCTTGGCTCACTTCAGCCTCCACCTCCTGGGTTCAAGCGATTCTCCTACCTCAGCCTCCGAGTCACTGAGATTATAGGTGCGTGCCACCATGCCCGGCTAAGTTTTGTATATTTGGTAGAAACGAGGCTTGGTCTCTACTAAATGTTAGTCAGGCTGGTCTCGAACTCTTGACCTCAAGTGATCCTGCTGCCTTGGCAGCAAAGTGCTCAGATTGCAGGCAGAGCCACTGTGCCTAGCTCCGTTTTTTGTTTGTTTGTTTGTTTATAACCATTGTGTTATAATTGTCTGTAGTATTCAGTGCAGTAACATGCTGCACAGATTTGTAACTTGGGAGAAATAAGCTATACCATACAGCCTAGCTTGTATAGTAGGCTATTTCATCTAGGTTTGTGTAAGTACACTCTATGATGTTTACACAATGACAAAATCACTTAACAACACACCTTGCTCAGATTGTATCCCTGTCTTTAAGCAATGCATGGCTGTACTTCGTTGAAAAAAATCTGTTAGGAAAAAGAGCCTGAGTGCTGTAATTCATTTTCAAATATGGCACAGTAGAACATTATTAAGGAGGTCAACTTCAGGTTCAGTTTTAAGTTCATATTTAAGTTTCATCTGAATTTCTTTTGTTAGTTTGAAGGTATATTTCTATATTTGTATCCAAATCTATTTTAAAATCACATTAGTTGTTGAAGCTCAGGTTAGTCTGGCAGTTTCTGTAATGTTAAACATACAGCTACCCTATGACTCAGAAATTCTACTTGTCATTTATTCAGCAGAAATAAAAACATATATCCATAAAAAGACCAGTTTAGCTGGAACAGGCCAAATGTCTCTCAACAGAAGAGTGGGTAAATAAATTGTGGTATGTCCATTAATGGAATATTACTCAGCAATAAAACACTGTGATGTGCTGCCTGGAACCCACCCTCAGAAATAAAGGGATTACTTCCCCTGGCTGCTAGGAGTGCTGCTGGAAGACAGCCCTCAGCTGTCAGCTTTTTATAAGGAGACCTTCCCTGCCTGAAAGCAGCAGCCTTGCCCAAGGTACAACCTTCCTGTAGAAGGAGCCCACATCCGATGCCTGATCAACACAGGGCAAGCATCAAGGTCCCCACACCACACCTTAAGATAGCTGACAGGCAGTCTCACACCAGGACCCCCACTGGGATGCACTGAGGCTGGGGCTGGAGCTGGAGCTGCCTCACAGCTCTATTCTCCAATCTGCTCAATCTGACTTCTTTCCCTGCCCTTCAAAAGCTGTGGCTTCTAAGAGAACTCCTTTATCAATGCCCTGCATGCTCATCTCTGTCTCTTCCCAGGGAATACAACCTGGGAGAAACTACCCATAAAACCGAGAAAATGGATGACCTCAAAATCATTTTCCTGAGTGAAAGAAACCAGACACAAAAGAGTACATATTATATGACTGATGAAGTTCCAGGATTGGAAAAACACGTATCAGGGAAGAAATCAGATCAGTGTTTGCCTTGGTGGGTACTGACTGGGAAGGGAATGAAGAATCTTTTTTCAGGGGTTGGAAATATTCTACATCTTGGTAGGGGTGTGGAGTGCATGTCTGTATGAAATTGACAAAACTCTGAATTGTTCACTGTATGTACATTGTACCACAATTTTTTGTCTTCTTTACTTAAAATCTGGGATACATGAGAAGAATGTGCAAGTTTGATACATAGGTATACATGCGCCATGGTGATTTGCTGCACCTATCAACCCGTCATCTAGGTTTTAAGCCCCACATACATTAGGTATTTGTCTTAATGCTCTCCCACCCCTTGCCCCCGACTCCCCCCGACAGGCCCCAGTGTGTGATATTCCCCTCCCTGCATCCATGTGTTCTTATTGTTCAACTCCCACTTATGAGTGAGAAGATGCAGTGTGTACCACAATTTTTGAAAAGTAAAAAATAAAAAGTAGCCACATCAAACTTAGTTGAAATTGAACTTATGGTCGGCCATTTAACATTCAGAATATTTAAATTTTCATGTGCCCAATCAAGCCTGTGTTCATTTGAAACCTGGCAGATAGTTTTTTGAAACTAAGTTTGGGAATTAACATGTCTGTTGTGCTCATCTTTTTGAGATTTGCAAAACTAACAGACATGCTTTTTCTGTTTGACTTATTAATTAAAGTGCTTTGCTAATCAGTGATAACTCCAGAGGCCAGGGAAAAGTCTTGAAATTGCTTCTTCTAGGATCACATCTATTCATTAATCAACACACTGGGCATAATATTCACTCAAATACAATATTCACTCATCTACCTGTATCTTCATGTAGCATTGATGTCTCAGAGAATTCTAGATCAGATTACAAAATCATAGACCAAACTTGCCCAACCTGCAGCCTGTGGGATGCACACAGCCCAGGATGGCTTTGAATGCAGCCCAAAACAAATACATAAACTTTCTTAAAACATTATGAGATGTTCTTGCAATTTAAAAAAAATCTCATCCGCTATCATTAGTGTTAGTGTATTTTATGTGTGGCCCAAGACAATTTTTCTTCTTCCAATGTGGCCCAGGTAAGCCAAAAGATTGGACGCGCCTGTAACTGTTACAGCCAGGGAAGACTTGAGATCTCTCAGTTTGCAGACAAGAAAGCTTAGGCTCACAGGAGGTAACTGAGTTGCCAAGGTCAGAGGAAGTCCTTGGTCTGGACAGGAATGGACTGACCCCATATCCCAGGGCATGTCCCACCAGACAACCCTGCTAGAAGTCTCTGTGCCTGTTATTTCCTCTGCAGTTTGGCTTGGAGAAGAAAGCCAATGAGTGTATTTTATCCCACGATTTCCCCTTCCCTCCACTGATGTTTCTTTTAAATATCTCCCCCTGTAATCAGCTTAGGATAAGAAGCTTAGTTCACGCAATAAAGGACTCTTTTTTGATCTTGATAGAGATCTAATTTTTGCCATCAACTAGGAGAAAACAGTGTATCTGCTGCCCCTCTGTTTTCTTCTATTTCTCATATGGCAATTTGTAGGAAGCAACTTTAGTGAAAACTATATTTGATTCTCAGTAAAAGGTTTGGCTCAGAAACTGAGAACATTTTACTAAAAATTCCAAAGAACTTCCATGTGTATGCAGAGATAACAGCAAATATGTGGCAATAGGTGCAAAGTAAATAACTAAGTCTGAAACGTGAACAGAAAGTAAATCATAAATGCAAACACTACATTGCAGTCCTCTTTTTCTCCTTAGCCTTTTCTTACAAAACCTGTGGCTTCCGTACAGAGTTGTAAATCTTTGCTTTGGATGTTTTCTGTCTAAGAAACATCTGAGAAAGCAAGCTAAGTCAAAGAAAGAATTAAAAATACAGAAAAATAATCTATAATTAATGACATATTCCATATTCTCTAATCATCTATATTTTGTGATTTTTAAATATCTTCTTTATTGCAAAATAATCCACATAGCATACAATTCACCAATTTAAAGTACACAGTGGAATGGCTTTTAGTATATTCATAGAGTTGTGTGACCATCACTACAATCAATTTTACAGTATTATCATCAACCCAGTAAGAAACCCTATGCCCATTAGCATCACTCCCTATTCCCCACAATTCCCCCAAATATAGGCCACCACTAATGTACTTTCTTTCTCTAGAAATTTGCCCATTCTGGATATTTCATATAAATAGAATCATATAACATTCATCCTGGTTTCTTTCACTTAGCATGATGTTTTCGAGAGTCATCCACGTTGTGGTGTGCATCAATACTTCATTTCTTTTTCGTTTATTTGTAGAGACAAAGTCTTGCTCTGCAACCTAGATGGGAGTGTGGTGGCATGATCATTGCTCACTGCAGCCTTGAACTCCTGGGCTTAAGCAGTCCTCCCACCTCAGCCTCCCAAGTCACCAGAACTACAGGCATGCACCACCATGCTTGGCTAATTTTTTACTTTTTGTAGAGATGGAGCCTTGCTATGCTGCTGAGGCTGGTCTTGAACTCCTGGCCTCAAGTGATCCTCCCACCTCAGTCTCCCAAAGTGCCAAGATTATGGGTGTGAGCCACAGTACCCAGCCTTTATTATTTTTAATTGGCAAATAATATTCCATTGAGTGGATATAGTATATTTTATTTATGTATTCATCAGTTTGATGAACATTTGGGTTTTGTTTCCACTTTTAGGCTGTTAAGAATAAGGCTGCTATGCACTTCATAGACAAATTTTTGGTGAATATATGTTTTCATTTCTTTTGGGAATACACCTAGGAGTAGAATTGCTGTTCATATGGTAACTCTATGATTGATTGTTTGAGGAACTGCCAGAGTGTTTTCTAAAGTGACAATATCATTTTAAATTTCCACCGTCAATTTCTCCAAATCCTTGCCAACACTTGTTATTACCTGTCTTTCTGATTATAGCATTCGCGTAGGTATGAAGTGGTCTCTTGTGGTTTTGATTTGTATTTCCGTGATGGTTAATGATGCTGAGCATCTTTTCATGTGTTTATTAGATATTTGAATATCTTCTTTGGAGAAATGTCTTTTCAAATCCTTTGTCCCTTTGAATATTGGATTATTTGTCTTTTTATTATTACATTGTAATTGTTCTCTATATAGATACTTCCCTTTTCAGATATAAAATTACAAAACTTTCCTCCCGTTCTTTGGGTAGTCTTTTCACCTTATAGATGGTGACCTTTGAACCACAACATTTTTAGTTTGATGATGTCCAAATTATTATTGTTTCTTGTGTTTTTTATGCTTTTAGTGTCATATTTTAAAGAAATAATTGCCTAATTCAAGGTCATGAAGATTTACACCTATGTTTTCTTCTAAGCCTGTTATAGTTTTAGCTCTTACATCTAGATCTTTGAACAATCTTGAGTTAATTTTTTAATATGATGTAAGGTAGAGTTCTCACTTCATTCTTCTTCACATAGATATCTAGTTGCCCTAGCACTGTTTGCTGATAAGACGTTTCTTTCCCCATTGAATTGTCTTGGCATCCTTGTTGACAACCAATTTTCCATAAACGTGAGGGTTTATTTCTGGACTCTCAATTCTATTCCATTTATTCCATATATAAACTACTCTCCAAAAATAAACTTTGCATGTGGGAAGCTGCATGAATTCTTTCAGGCCATTAGTAAACTGTGTCTTCAAAGCACCATATCAAAAGATTTGGAGAGTTTTTTCCTTTGCCCATCTCCACAGTCTGTATAAGGTAAGGGGTTCAGCAATAGCAATGGGGAAGTATTAAAGGCAATAAGCTGGAGATTCAGTCAGAGTAGCCTTCGTTTTACAAGAGCGGAAAAACCAAGTCATGAACTTCGTGACAGCTTGACTAAAATCCAGAGGGAAGCTCCAAAGCAGTTCGAGTCTCGATGCACAAATTGCTTCCTGACGTGTCTTGCGACTGGCCTTGTTTCCAAAGGGCCAAAGTTCAACCATAAGGGCTACTTCTGAAACACGTGGGGACAGAGGCATCCAGAACAAATACTCTGGCAGTGAGGAAACCATCACACCGTGTGCTGTCAAGTACAATTCTCTTGCTTCGGGAAACTTGCCAGTCGTAGCTTCCAAGGGTGAAGGAGAGTGCTGCTGGGAACACCTGGTGCTTTTTCTATTGCTTGCTGGGGAGCTTCCAGCCTCAATCCAGCTGGAAATAATGTGAATGTTCCTGAGAAGGTGCTGGGTGCAGTGCTTGCATGGGGACCATGAATCATCCTCCTTAGAGTGGCTGCTACAAAGTGACTGAATATCATAAAGCTGTGACCCTATTATAGATCACACACATGCATGCCCAGAGCAGGCGGTCCACGTGTGACAGCCAAGGCTTATCTCCAGGTGGGCATTCCACCTTATCTCAGCCCCTGGGTGTGAATGTCACTGTTTCTGGTGAAATCTCAGCTCTTCTTACCTACTCAAAGATGGTGCAGGCCACTTACCAACAACAGCAGGCATTTGCAGAACAGTCGGGTTCCGAAACCCCGAACTTTTTAATAAGAACTGAAAACGGACCTAGCGTAGTGGGAAACAAATACACGTTAAGTGTACTCACAAATATCCACAAGTCATTCACACGTCCCACAGGGAAAAACACAGCGTGCGTCACTTCAAAGAGATTCTTATTTAAGAAATGCCAGCTCAAACACCCATCAGCGAAAATAATCCAGCAGATACAGGGGAAAAAAACCTAAACCAACCAACCAACCAAATAAACAAAAAACAGCAGCGCAGGTACCTTTGTCTAGCTGATGCAGCCAGGCAGAGTTTCTTTTCTTTGGAAAAACTTCAAAATATTTTATTGGAGATTGTACATTTAATCACTGAACAAAAACCAAAACAATGCTCATCTGTGCTTAATAAATGTATTTCAAGAAATGTATTTCAAGAAATGAAAGCAAGTAGTGGCTTTCAATCCTTTTTGACGAAATATCCTGTGGTTGTATCTAGTAAACTGCTCCCCCCGTCACCACCATCATTTTCAGTATAAAGCAGAATCACCAATGTTTACCGGCATTTTTTTTTTTTTTTTTTTTTTTTTTGCTTAAACAACAGAAATTTAATTTCGCAGGCTGGAGGCTAGAAATCCAATATGAAGGCATCAGCTGATTTGGTTTCTTCTGAGGCCTTTCTTCTGGGTTTGTAGGTGGCTGCCTTTTCTCTATGTCCTCACATGGCCTTTTCTGTGTGAGTGTGTATGTCTGGTGTCTCTGTGTATCCACATTTTCTTATATATAATATTTATTTTTATTTTTTATTTTAAATTTGGGGGTACATGTGCAGGATGTGCAGGTTTGTTACATAGGTAAGTGTGTGCCATGGTGGTTTGATGCACAGATCAACCCCATCTATTAAGTCCAGCATCTATTAGCTATTCTTCCTGATGCTCTCCCTCCCCGCACCCTCCCACCCCCTAACAGGCCCCAGTGTGTGTTGTTTCGCTGCCACGTGTCCATGTGTTCTCATCTTTCAGCTCCCACTTATAAGTGAGAACATGCGGTGTTTGATTTTTGTTCTTACATTAGTTTGCTGAGGATAATGGCTTCTAGCTCCATCCATATCTCTGCAAAGGACATTATCTCATTCCTTTTTATGGCTGCATAGTATTCCATGGTGTATATGTACCACATTTTCTTTATCCAGTCTATAATTGATGGGCATTTAAGTTGATTCCATGTCTTTGCTTTTGTGGATAGTGTTACAATGAACATATGCATGCACGTATCTTTATAACAGAATAGTTTATATTTCTTTGGGTATATACCCAGTAATGAGATTGTTAGGTCAAATGGTATTTCTGCTTCTAGGTCTTTGAGGAATCACCATACTATCTTCCACAAAGGTTGAACTAATTCACACTCCCACCAACAGTGTAAGAGTGTTCCTTTTTCTCCACAACCTTGCCCGCATCTGTTGCTTTTTGACTTTTTTAATAATAGCTATCCTGACTGGCATGAGATGGCATCTCAACGTGGTTTTGGTTTGCATTTCTCTAATGATCAGCGATATTGAGGTTTTTTTCATATGTTTGTTGGCTGCATGTATGTCTTTTTTTTTTTTTGAAAAGTGTCTGTTCGTGTCCTTTGCCCATTTTTTAATGGGGTTGTTTGTTTTTTTCATGTAAATTTGTTTGTTTAAGTTCCTTGTATTAATAGATGCTGGATATTAGACCTTTGTCAGATGGATAGATTGCAAACATTTTCTCCCATTCTGTAGGTTGTCTGTTCATTCTGATGACAGTTTCTTTTGTTGTTCAGAAGCTCTTTAGTTTGATTAGATTCCATTTGTCAATTTTTGCATTTGTTGCAATTGATTTTGGTGTTTTTGTCATGAAATCTTTGCCCATGCCTATGGGCAATCCTTTCCCCATTGTGTGTTTTTGTCAGGTTTGTTGAAGATCAGATGATTATGGGTGTGTGGTCTTAGTTCTGGCTTCTCTATTCTGTTCCATCGGTTTATATGTCTGTTCTTGTACCAGTACCACGCTGTTTTGGTTACTGTAGTTTTGTTTGAAGTTGGGTAGGGTGATGCCTCCAGCTTTGTTCTTTTTGCTTAGGATTGCCTTGGCTATTTGGGCTCTTTTTTGGTTCCATATGAATTTTAACATAAATTTTTCTAATTCTGTGAAGAATGTCAATGGTAGTTTAATGGGAATAGCATCGAATCTATAAATTCTTTTGGGCAGTATGGTCACTTTCATGATACTGATTCTTCCTATTCATGAGCATGGAATGTTCTTCCATTTTTTGTGTGTGTCACCTCTGATTTATCTGAGCAGTGGTTTGTAGTTCTCCTTGAAGAGGTCCTTCACTTCCCTTGTTAGCTGTATTCCTAGATATTTTATTTTTTTGTGACAATTGTAAATGGTAGTTCATTCATGATTTGGCTCTCAGCTTGCCTGTTGTTGATGTAAAGGAATGATAATAATTTTTGTACCTTGGTTTTGTATCCTGAGACTTTGCTGAAGTTGCTTATCAGCTTAAGAAGTTTTTGGGCTGAGATGATGGGGTTTTCTAGATATAGGATCATGTCATCTGCAAACAAAGATAGTTTGACTTCCTCTTCCTATTTGAATATACTTTATTTCTTTCTCTTGCCTGATTGCCCTGGCCAGAACTTCCAATACTGTGTTGAATAAGAGTGGTGAGAGAGGTTATCCTTGTCTTGTGCTGGTTTTCAGGGGAATGCTTTCAGATTTTGCCTATTCAGTATGATATTGGCTGTGGGTTTGTCATATACGGTGCTTATCATTTTGAGTTATGTTCCTTCAATACCTAGTTTATTGAGAGTTTCTAACATGAAGGGATGTTGAATTTTATTGAAGGCCTTTTCTGCATCTATTGAGATGATCATGTTTTTTTTTTTTTTGTCTTTAGTTCTGTTTATGTGATGAATCACATTTATTGATTTGTATATGTTGAACCAACCTTGCATCCCAGGGGTGAAGCCTACTGAATTATGGTGGATAAGCTTTTTGATGGGCTGCTGGATTTGGTTTGCCAGTATTTTGTTGAGGATTTTCACATTGGTGTTTCATCAAGGACATTGGTGTGAAGTTTTCTTTTTTTTGTTGTATCTCTGCCAGGTTTTGGTATCAGGATGATACTGGCCTCATAGAATTAGTTAGTGTTTACCAGCATTTTAAAGCCAAGGTCAAAAAAAACCTTGTTCTTGTACCTCTTAAATTTTCTCTGATTTGTGCTGTTTCACACCCTCCTTATCCACTCCATCCCTATCCCTTGTGCTTGAATGTCACTGTTTACAAACAGATACACACAAAAACGTGGCATCCCTTTCAGAGGAAAAGTCATGGACTTGCTTGATGGTTGGTCAAGCACTGGCCACACAGAAGCCAGTGGGAAGGCAGAATCTAATTGACTTCATTCCACAGAAGCATCTGAGTGTATGCAGACACACACAGTCATGCACATAGACACACAGACACACACACAGAGACACACACAGACATACATAGACACAGTCATACACACAGACACACACACGGATACACACACAGACACACACAGACATACACATAGACATACAGACACCCACACACAAACATACATGGACACAGACATACAGACACACACACATAGATACACACAGACACACACAGACATACACATAGACATACAGACACCCACACACATGGACACAGACATATACATACCCAGACAGACACACGCACACAGAAACACACATAGACACATATGCATAGACACACACCTGGACACATACACAAAGACACACTTGTATACACACGGAACTATACACATAGACATACATAGACACACACACAGAGACACATGCGCACACACACACATAGAGACACACACACACACACATCCTGGGGAAGCAGTTGTAGGAATGCAGAGAGAGTAGTCTGCCTGCCTGAATTACACTTTCCCCTGTGCTAGCATGCCGCATTTAGAGTATCAGTGCTTCAGAGCACTTTAAACCCCCTTGGGCTCTTCATTCCTTCCTACCTCAAAGGGCAGCCACAGTAATGAGGGGATTTCCTTCTACTCCGCCTTAGCAAGCTTCTCTGTCTTACCTGACTCAACCCGCCCATGCAGGCTTCCCTTTCTATCACCCATGCTTTGTTTGGTCTGTTCCTCCTCGTCCTCCTCCCGCAGGGATTCCCAGTGCAGAGACAGTCAGATCCATTTTCTACCCCTTTGTCCTTTGAATTTAATTCTTTTGAGGAATCTATCTAGAACTACGATGAACTCTTAGTAATTAATAAGGCAAATTGATGATTAATTGAGCTCCCAGGGAAATGCAGATGGGCTACAAAATTTTTATCTCAAAACTTCCACCATGGTTCCTAGGCTCTGCCTTTCTCAGACAATTTGCAGTAGATACGTGGAAGAAGTTGCAGAAAATACTGTGGCCCTTAACAGGACGCTGTCTGTATTCTTCCACTATGCTGTTATGAGTTTTCTTTCTGCCACCAACGAGATGATAAATCTCCTGAATTCTCAAAACAGACCCCAAATGTCATCACCCACCAGTTCCCAACTGTTGTGGCTCTGTCCCAGTCATACATCTCTCTTGGGTCATGGCAGGATCCTACCTGCTTCCCTTATTTCCACTGCGGCCACACAGCCAGGGGCAACTTCCCCAAGCCCAACCCTTCACTGGTTTCTTGTCACAGAAGTGAAAAGAAAGTCCTAAATCCTTACCAGGGTCTACAACACCTCCCTGAGGTGTTGGCTGTGGCTAGCTCTGTGCCCATTTCCTCTTCTGTTCTCCCTTACCTGCCCTTTCCAGCCTCAGACACAAGCCTATTGCCAGCACAGGGGCTATGCACTTGCTGTTCTTTCTGTACAGGTGCTCTTCTCCCCAGATATCTGCAAGGTTTCCTCCTCCCTCACTTCAACTAAGGTTTCCTTTCAGCTAACAAATCCTCACAGAGGCCTTCCCTGACTCCCACGTAAAGTCGAAACCCCATGACTCTCTGTCTCATTATTTTCTCTTCTTTCCCCACCCCCATCTCACTTAACTAAATTAAGCAATAAGAAATGTATTTGTCTCAATGGAATGCAAGCCCATGAGGGCAGCGACCTAGCCTGTCCTCTTCACCATGGATAGTATCCCTAGACTACACTGGGAGCCGGCACACGGTAGGTGTGAATGAATAAACACGTGTGAAATGGTTTCCATCTATTGCAGAATTTTGAGAGGAGAAAAGGTCATTTGGTTAACAGGAGGGTTTTAGAGTCAGGTTGTTTTGATTTTGAATCTTGCTGTTACTCATTAGCCACGTAACTTTAGCAAGTTTTTTAGCTTTTGGAGTCTTGGTTTCCTCATCTGCAAAATAGGACTACTATTATATAAATCACAGAAAAGGATGCAAAACACATATTATAATAGACAATACTTAGTACCTTTGCAATAAGTTGTAATATTTCCAATTATCAATGTAGGTCAACAGCAACCAGGCTGTTCTATATCTTAATGGAGATCTAGCATAATTCTGGTTTGTGCTTTTTACCCCTTAGAAAAAAATGTAACTGCTGACAGCAAGGTGAAGACTTAATCTTTAGAGCCTTGCTAAAAATACATTTTAAAATTCTTTAGAAGCAAGCCTTACCTCACTGGGCACTTAAGAAATGTTGATTATAGAGAATCATCGTGATCAGAAGACTGTTATGTTAGAACAACAAACATAACTAAGGATGAGAAAATGTTCTCTGCTGTTCAGAAACTAACCTCTAGCATAATAAGCAGGCTGAGCATGAATTTCATGACAAGAGAGAACAAGGCTTTTCTTATATACTTTTTCAGGCTCTTCAGAGAGTAATGCTTGGGGGAAATTCCATGAGAAACATGTTGAGCAGTCTCAAATCCCCCTATATATTTCGTTAAATTTAAAGCTGAGGTCAGAGTACACCTGCCCTTCTTGACTTTTCAAGAAAAGTGAAATTCTAATTATCTTCTCTGTTTGCTCTGTGTTTCCAGGAAAGGGAACTCTAGTTCAATGATAAATCATGCAAAATGGAGCACCTTCTTTTCAGTTGTATTTGAAGGATCAGATTATGTCTAAGTAGTCATCATATTATGTTAAAATACATGTATGTGTTTGCCTGTGTCTGCCAAATAAAGTCAATTAGATTTTACAGGTCTGTCACTCATTATACCATGAATATTTGAGAGCTACTGAATTTAGTTATTTTAAAGTCAATAAACTGTAAGGAGTTATGTAATGATATTAAGGTTAGATAAATGCTTGTTCTATTTACGAGTTTTAAAGTGGGATAGAGTTTTTCAATTTAAAAATAACCCCAATTACCGACATAGACATTCTAACAATGAAAATAAAACCCTAGGTTTGGGGCTCTTTGAGGGCCCCATTCAAGTGTAATTTATACCTCTCTTGTACCCAGCCTATGACCTCAAACATAATAGATGCCCATTGAATGCCTGTTTAAGGACTGGAGAATATATATTTTGATGTAAAATTTTTTTAAAAATGTATTCTATTATTTCTGACATGTTTATCTCTGCATAATTATTCTTCTCCAGTTTTTTTTTTTTAATCTATGCTTCATCTTTTCTGACAAACTATTGTTATATATTTTGAGGTAATCAATCCTTTCAATCATTTCTTTATAAATGTTGATATTAGTGTCATATTATGGAATGACTTCCACACTCTAATGGTATGAATACACACTTTTAAAAATATTGTCTTCCAGTACTTTTAAGTTCTTTCAGATGTAAATCTTTAATTCAGCTGTAATTTACTTTTGTGTATTGTATGAGGTAGGGATATACAATCTTTTTCAATTTTTTAAGGAATAATGTCAGCATAACTTATTAAATAATTTATTTATTCTCTATTGATTTAAAGAATAACACAAAGAACATTATATTCTCAAGAATGGAAAAGACAGAGAATTATGAATACCAGCGCATTCTTAATATAGTCACTTAAGTTTTCCCTTCCTATGAGAAATTATCACCTATCAATAATACAACCTTGCCAAACACTTTACCGCCTGCCACACAACTTTCTTTTAGCTTGGGAATGCTGGACCTACAGAATAAGAAACAGCATTTTCCAACACTGAGTCTGGCTTGAAATAAACAACCTATATCTCCTATTATAAAAACAAAATAACATATGATGTTTCATTTCCATTCATGAGTTACTTCACTTAGAATAATAGTCTCCAAACTTCAACCAGGTCACTGCGAATGCCATTAACTCACTCCTTTTCATGGTTGAGTAGTATAACAGTTTCTTTGTCGACTCATTGATTGATGGGCATTTGGGCTTGTTCCATATTTTTGAAATTGCAAATTTCAAAATATAAACATCCATGTGCAAGTATCTTTTTTGTATAATGACTTCTTTTCCTCTGGGTAGATACCCAGTAGTGGGATTGCTGGATCAAGTGGTAGTTCTACTTTTAGTTCTTTAAGAAATCTCTACACTGTTTTCCATAGTTGTATATTCTCACTCATAAGTGGAAACTAACCTATGACGATGCAAAGGCATAAGAATGACACAATTGACTTTGGGGACTCAGGGCGAGTGGGAAGGGGGTGAGGGATAAAAGACTACAAATAGGGTGCAGTGTATACTGCTCGGGTGATGCGTGCACCAAAATTTCACAGATCACCACTAAAGAACTTACTCGTGTAACCAAACACCACCTGTTCCCCAATAACCTATAGAAATAAAATTTTAAAAAAACCAAAAAGCAGAAAAAAAACAAGCAAACAGACAAAAAATAAGCATTACTTAAAAGGCAAAAAAAAAAAAAAAACCCTAAGATGCCACGATTGATTTTAAGATATACCATTATTTTACATACCACTAAGAAAAAAAACATTGTTGCCAATTATAATTGTAAGACACCATTGATTATAATACATATCCTGACTTTAAAGCTGTTAAAATGTGAAAATTATTACATATTAGAGTCAATGAATTACAGTTAAATAAAACCTAAAATATACATGAGTCCAAATAAATGCCATTAAGAGTCATTTGAGTCTAACTATGGTATAATAAAACAGCTTGATAACTGTATTTTTTTTTTTTTTGAGATGGAGTCTCGCTCTGTCTCCCAGGCTGGAGTGCAGTGACACGATCTTGGCTCACTGCAAGCTCCGCCTCCCGGGTTCACGCCATTCTCCTGCCTCAGCTTCCCCAGTAGCTGGGACTACAGGCGACCGCCACCACGCCCGGCTAATTTTTTTGTATTTTTAGTAGAGACAGGGTTTCACCGTGTTAGCCAGGATGGTCTCGATCTCCTGACCTCATGATCCACCCACCTCAGCCTGTACTATTATGTAAAATTTCAGTGTATTTGAAGCATTCTTCGGCAAATAAGTTGAATTTAACTTTCAGTACAATGGAAAAAGTGTGATTATATAATAGCTTACCTTTCACTTAGTTTCTGGTGGTTTGCTGGCAATAGCTTAAAATGACTATACATTGGTTCCTTAAAATTGTATTTTAGAGTTCTGTTGAGTTACTTTTTTAATGAGAAAAATATTTAAATATTTTAAAACCCTAGGGGTAGGCAGATGCTTCTTTGTTGATCTGAAATCATCCTGCTTCTAGTCTCTTTTGATATCCAGTAAGCAACATCACATGAGGTGTGAAGAGGGGCTTGTACAAAGGAGAAAAAAGTTAGATTCCTTCTTTCCAGTGTTTTATTTAATATCAATGCCTCATGGAAACAGGACACTAAATTGCTGCTTGTAAACTAAATGTGAATTTCACATGAAACATTTAACAATCTAACGAGCTAGATTAAAGATACCTAGAGGTTTGATCTTAAATGGTAAGCAAAAGCAGAAATTAAACATAATTATCTAGATCTGAACATTTATGAGCTGCATACTTAGTTATTATTTTGTTTTACTTCTGTTCATTTCTGGTAATAGCCCTCCTTTGGAGAACTAAATTTCAAAGTTCACTGAAGGTATATTTTCCTTCCTCAATGCCTATGACTTATATATAGATGAAACAATACATTATAAACAATTGATGGCTAAAACATTGTTATAACCAGTGACTGGAGTTCACAAAGGAATGTTACTAAAATTTACTGAATTCCAAACTGAATTAAATGTAAATATTAATTACTTTTGGACTATAAATGAACCAATTTTCGGAAGTAACTTGTGCATAGTATGACCCCATCTGTGGATTTTTAAGAAAATATTTCTAAATTGAACCACTAAAAATTCTCCAACTAGAAGTGATGTTAAATTCGGTTTGAGATGATGTCTATATCAAAACACTGCAGAAGCTAATTGAGGCGTCAGGGGATAGATTATTTACGAAATATTTTTTCCAAAAAAAATACCCATTTAAACAACAATTTGTATAAATATCCTCACCCAATGATGTCTCTGTAAAATAATGAGGTACTCAATTCATTATTATATATGCACTAAAAATCTTTTTAGTATAGTTAATTCCAAAATAATTTACAATGAAATTTCCTGAAATATAATTTGGAGTCTGTTGCTTTGTATTTTTATGAGCTATCTTGGTACTCATGAACAACTTCCAAGCAAATTAATAGGGAATAGCCAAACTATTAGTTTGCTAGGGTTGCTGTAACAAAGTACCATAAACTGGGTGGCTTAAAGAACATATGTTTACTGTCTCACAGTACCATAGACTAGAAGTCCCAAGACAAGAGCACTGGCAGGATGGGCTGTGAGGGAGAATCTGTTCCATGCCCCTCTCCAAGCTTCTGATGGTTTGCTGGCAAACTTTGACATTCCTAGGTTTGTGGAAGCATCACCCAATCTCTGTCTTCATCTTCACATAGTGTTCTCCCTGTGTGAGTGTCTCTGTGTCCAAATTTCCTCTTTTTATAAGAACACCAGTCATACTGGATTAGAGCCTACCCTAATGACCTCATCTAAACGAAACCAATTACATCTGCAACAACCCTATTCCAAATAAGGTCATGTTCTGAGATACTAGGGGTTGGGACTCAACATGCAAGGTTGTAGGGACACGGCTCAACTCATAACACAATCAAACAAGCCATGCCCAAATCACTACATCTGACTGCAGTTCTACTAAGAGTTCTGAAGATAAGAAGGTGCAAATCTTTGACACAATGAAGTGTTAGTTTTATTTGTGAATTTTGCTGACTTATGTTAACACAGTTGTTCATTGGTCAACAGATCACATTTTTTTAGGTACGCAAAGTGCTTCCAAAGCAAGCCTGCTTGCGATGCAGACAATAAATAATTTCTCCCTAATAACAATGTGGTACAGAAGCTGGATCTTCAAAAACTGTAGGACATTCCAAGACCAAGAAGAAATTACAAATAATAATAATAATAGGACATTGATTAAATTCCTATTTATTGTACAACAGTATCAGTATAAGGCCAATGTATCCTGACCTCATCTAGGGTTTGGGACTATAGTATGTGGAATGGAAAGGACATTCTGAATCAAGGATCTGGTATGATTAAAGAGGTGCTACAGTGTACTTAACTGCAGAGGAGCTATATATAATTTACCTCTATGTAGCTTTTGGCCATGGATGAGTAGGACAAACACGATTACCTAGTTAGATGCATAAATATCTAGGCATTCTTTAGTGTCACAAGAGAAAAAAATGTATATAGAACTCCATTTCATCTCAGCTGCTTGTATGTGCTTCTTGTGGCTGTCATGACAAATTACCACAAGCTTGGCGACTTAAAACAACAGAAATTTGGCTGGGCGCAGTGGCTCACACCTGTAATCCCAGCACTTTGGGAGGCCGAGGCCGGCGGATCACCCGAGATCAGGAGTTGAAGACCAGCCTGACTAACGTGGAGAAACCCCGTCTCTACTCAAAATACAAAATTAGCTGGGCGTGGTGGCGTATGCCTACAATCTCAGTTACTCAGGAGGCTGAGGCAGGAGAATCGTTTGAACCAGGGAGGCAGAGGTTGCTGTGAGCCGAGATCATACCATTGCACTCCAGCCTGGGCAACGAGAGCGAAACTCTGTCTCAAAAAAACAAACAAACAAACAAACAAACAAACAAAAAAACAAATCAACAACAGAAATGTATTCTCTCACAGTTTTGAAGGTAAGAAGCCAGGAATTGGCAGGGCAGTGCTCCTTCTGAAGGCACTGGAGGAGAATCCTTCCTTGCCTCCTCCAGCTTCTGGAGGCTCCAGGCATTCCTTGACTTGTGGCTATACCATTCCAATCTCTGTCTCCATCTTCACGTGCTGCTATGGTTTGAATGTTTGTCCTCTAAAAAATTCACGTTGAAACTTCATTGCCATTATCACAGTATTAACAGGTGGGGCCTTTAAATTGTGATTAAGCCATGAGGTCTCCACTCCAAAGGGTGGGATTAATGTTGTGATAAAATGGCAAGTTTGAACCCCCTCTTGCTCTCTCTTTGCCCTTCTGCCATGTGATGCCTGCCTCCATGAGTCATGAAAAAGGCCTTCCAGATGCCAGCACCTTGATTGTGGACCACCAACCTCCAGAGCTATGAGAAACAAATTCCCATTCATTATAAATTACCCTGTCTCAGGTATTCTGTTACAGCAGCACAAAACAGACTGAGACACATGCCTTCTCTTCTGTGTGTCTCTATTTTCTCCTCTTCTGTCTCTCATAAGGAAATTTACTGGATTTAGGGCCCACTTGGGTCATACAGGAGGATCTCATCTCAAGATCCTTAACTTAATTATACCTGTAAAGATCTTTTTTTCAAATAAAGTCACATTCACAGGTTCTGGAGTATTAGGACATAGGCATATCTTTTGAGGAGCCACTATGCAGTCCACTACACAATTGCCTGAGAATGTCCCTTGTATTTGAAAAATACCTTTAGCATTTTTCAAATTAAGTACTAGTTTATTATTGTATTAATAGCACTAAATTAGTTGACTGAAAATAGAAATGGAAAATGTTTGTTTTGAGGCTCAGTCAAGAGGAATACAAAACCCATTGACCTTCTGTAGGCATTGACTGGTTCTGTGAGGTCTGCTTCACCTTCCAGCCGCGTCTCCTGGCTTACTTCTCTTCCATCTCTGCACTTCCATGACTGCATCTAGCTAGATAGCAAGTTGCTCTCCTTATGTCTCTCTTTAAGTCTTTTGTTTGAGAATGTTATTCTATTCTATTTGACTGAGTGTCCTGGTTAACTTTGCTCATCTGTCCATCCTTTGTGTCTTCTTCTGGATCTGGAGGAACTGACTGAGGCTGTTTTACAGTGACCTTTTAAAAAGCAGTAAGTAGAAGCACTACACTCTAAAATGGTGATTAAAAGTATAATAAATCCACAAACCGGTAACATAGACATTTGTTGTCATTATCAAGTATTATGTACTGTACATAATTATACGTGCTATACTTATATACAACTGGCAGTGCAGTAGGTTTGTTTACACCAGCATCAGCACAAACATGTGAGTAAAGCATTTGCACTATGACAGCACAACTGTGACATCACTAGGCTATAGGAATTCTTCAGCTCTATTACAATTACATAGAATTACCATTGTATATGTTGCCCACTGTTGGCCGAAACATCATTATGTAGCACATAACTCTATTAATAACAAGTTGTCATCCAGTCTATGAGCCAGAACACATTATCTTTAGAGTAGTTATGTTGACTTCTAATTTAATTGCATTACAGTGAGAAAATGTAATGCAAATCAAATCACCTTTCAGTGGTTTTTAAAACTTCTTTTGTGACTGTGTAAATAGTCAATATTTGTATATGTTCCATATTTGCCTAAGAGGAATGAATATCTACTTGTTGTGTGCAGAGTTCTTGATCAATCACATCAAGCTTGTCAACTGTCTTACTCAAACGATCTCTATCCTTACTCATGTTGGGTTATGTTAATCCATCATCAAAGGGAGAGTTAGTAATCCCTCCTGCTATAATCAGGCTTTCTCACCCCCAAACCTAAAGACTTTTCCCCAGCACAATTAATTCTTTTTGAATGGGCCAAATGTCATCTAGATGCCAAAAGTAAAAATAGGTGATCTACATAAGCATAAAACAAAAGTGTGAATTAAAAATAAGAATTATTTTGCTTGTGTCACTTATAAAGTGGCTCTGAATATGCTTTCACTTAGTAATTTTTGAAATGTTTTGAGCAATGATAGCCTTGATGGCATAAACACTAACTCCCACCTTGATTTAAAGATTAAATCACTATATGAAGTTCTGTTATGTTTGTTTTACAACATTACACTGATATAGGTATATCTCATCATTAATTTGTTTTGGAAAGACAGACAGTACTTCTGGTACTTTGCAGCAATTGTCATTCTATGAAGCATATCATCGGTGGCTCATGAAAGCAGAAAGATATAATGATTCAAAAATAATTCAGAATAATATTGGACCCTGTTTAAAAAGCTATGCATAATTATGTAGATTCATCTGACTTTTTCAGCCCTTGGCTGAGGCTTTTGATGATACACTGAATAATTTTATTGCTTGACAACTGGGCAAAAAGAAAATGATCATTAAGGAGATAATGTCATTCATAGTTTTGGGGAAGCTACGAACACTCTAAATTACAATTTTTAGACAGAATAAATTTTGTAAACTACTGATTATTATGGACAAATATGCAATTGGGCAGGAAAATTGACAGAGTAGACCAAAGGAATTTATCTACATTGCTAGAAAGAGCAATGTACAAGACACATGTACTTCCCTATATGCAAGAAGCATTGTCTGTGGATTGACTATTCCTAAAATATTTGAAGGAAAAGTATAACGAATCTGCCTGCTAACATTCATCGTCTAACACTGCCCTTTTTTAAAAGTATGTATTTAGCACTTTTTCTTAAGCAAATATATGTTTGGGGTGTTTAATGCTTAATATAAAATGAAAAATTAACTCAAAACTGGGATAGCTGTGTGTATGTGTACATGTGTGTAATACTTTTTTTTTTTTTTTTTTTCTGAGACAAGGTCTTGCTCTGTGGCCCAGGCTGGAGTGCTCATGATCATAGTCACTGCAGCCTTGAACTCCTGGGCTCAAGCAATCCTGCCACCTCAGCCTCCTGAGTAGCTGGGACTATAGGCATGCACCACCATGCCCAGCTAATCTTTTTATTATTTTTTATAGATGGGGTCTTGCGATATTGCCCAGGCTGGTCTCAAACTCCTGGTCTCAAGTGATCTTCCCACCTTGGCTTCCCAAAGTGCTGGGATTATAGGAATGAGTCACTGCATCTGGCATTCCTCTGCTTCTTTTTAAGCCATAGTGATCACTGAATTTGTAACTGCCAATCAAGCTCTCAGCAATACTATAACTTATGTCTCTATTTGCTACAAGGAAGACCTTAGTATTTGTGGTTTCTGTCTATATTTACTGAAATAATTCATCAACTCCACACTAAAAATATTATTGTAACCTTGTTCTGGAATCATTAGATTGTTTTTTACCAGAAATGCTATTGCTTTTGTTTGAAATTGACATGAAAGCTTTGTGGTAGACTGACACTTAGGTGATCCCCCCATGATCACTGCCTCCTGGTGTTCAAGCCTTTGTGTAATCCTCTCCCTTAAAGTATTAGTGGGACCTGTGTCTTGTTTCCAACAACTAGAACATAGCAAAGGTGATGGGATGTCACTCCCATGACTGTTATCACGTTTGCCAAAGGCAATGGGATGTTTCTCCTGTGATTGTATTATGTTATAAAAGACTCCCATTGCTACAGCAGATTTGCATTAGAGCCTTGCTCTCCTTGCTGGCTTTGAAGAAGCAAGCTGCCATGAGTGCTACAGCTGCAAAGAACTGACTCTGTTAACATGGGACCAGTCCCTCTTCTCCAGTCAAGTCTCCAGATGAGAACTGTGTCCTGCCCAACACCTAGACTGCAGCCTTGCAGAAGACCCAACTAAGTTGTGCCTGAACTCCTGACCCATACAAGCTGTGAGACAGTTAATATGTGTTGTGTTAAGCTGCTAAATTTGTGATAATTCGTTATGCAGCATAGGAAATGAACATGCTTCAATTTGGCAATGTCTTACTGAGAACATATTGAGGACTAGGAGTAGATAAGCTACCAGTCCAAGAAAAACTAAATATCATTGTTATGTTTCCTATGCTTTTTACTTTCCTTCGTCCTTTTTTCCTTCCTTCCTTTTCTTTTTTCTTTTTGTAAACAACAAAAGAATTATTAACTTAGAAAAAAAATTACTTGGAAGGATACTGAGTGGCTCATGGAATTGAGGTTAGAGCAAGAACAAGGGAACGAGGCACAGCAAGGATCCCTCAGAAGAACCACCTACTTAGCACACCACCATTTGCACCGCTCCGGTTAGTCATGCTGCCCAACTATGCAACCCCTGGACACTCCATCCCTACCACTGAAGGCCACCATGACAAATCTCTTCAGACTTGTACCTTTATGGCAGACCTTAGTGATGAGAATCTGGATTGAGAGCATCTAATGGTGACACCTAGGACCATGTGGCCATGTGCCCAAGTGCTGATGGCCAGGGGATGGCAGAGGGAATATCTATTCCACTTTCAGCTAGAATTGTATTCCTCTATGTGAGAAAGGTACTAAGATATGAGACAACCAAAAGGACTTGACATTTTTGCTTTAATGAATTACTTTGAAGCCATTCATCTTGTTTGGTGAGTTGGGTATGTATCATAGCCCAACAGAAATAAGAAGCAAATTTCATAATGAAAATAATAATATACAAATGACCTGAAAATTCATTGTTCATGGCAAAATCTACCCTGTTAAATATATGCTACCCAAGATGAGCTAATACATGGGCAATGTTTAAAGGCATGAAAATAATTAAGAAAGCATGGAATTTCTGTGAAAGTAATAATTTATCTTCTATTTTAAATTTGTGAGTCAAATAGTTTAATAACATTTTTCTTGGAATCCAACTGCCTGATAGACTGCAGACAACCTTAAGTGATTTACTGGCTACTCTTTAAAAAACACTGATAGAAAGCATTCAGAAATAGGTCTCAACATGTATGGAAAATAATATGTAACAAACGTGATACTTCAAATGAATCAGAAAATTAATGAATGATGTGTAGAAGTGCATTGGCAAAGAAAATAAACTGGGATCCCAACCTCACTCCTTATGTAAAAATACATTTCATATGTAACAAAATATATATAACATTTCATGCATATAACAAAAAGAAACCATAAAGGCAGCAGAGGAAACATGGTTTAATTTTTTTTTTTTTTTTCCTGAGACAGAGTCTGACTCTGTTACCTAGGCTGGAGTTCAGTGGCACAATCTCAGCTCACAGCAACCTCTGCCTCTCAGGTTCAGAGGCTTCTCCTGCCTCAGCCTCCTGAGTAGCTGGGACTACAGGTGTGCACCACCACGCCTGGCTAATTTTTTTTTTATTATTATGTCTTTTTAGTAGAGACAAGGTTTTGCCATGTTGGCCACGCTGGTCTCGAACTCCTGGCCTCAAGTGATCTGCCCACCTTGGCCTCTCAAAGTGCTGGGAGTACAGGCACGAGCCACCACACCTTGGCCCAGTTTTGAAAAAATAAATTAGGAAGGGGAGAGCTTTTCTAAATGGGATACAAAATCCAGAAGCCTTAAATAAAAAGCTTATAAAGATGAAAAGCTTTTTTATTTACATACAAATAAAAGGCCTGCATTTGTGTCATTCATGACAAAGGCATAACATCCCTAATATAAAGAGCCATTATAAATCAACAAGATGACCTTAAAGTAAAATGAGGAAAAGCTAAGAATGAAGTTTGGTCACAGAAAAGAAGTACATATGACTGGCACTAAATGAAACAAATTAAAGCAATAATTAGAAATGATTTTTCACCTATTGGGTTGCCAAAGATTTATAGGCTAGCTAATATTAATTGTTGCTGAGGTTGGTGGGAAACCGAGGCACTCCCATACACTGTCTGTGGGAATATAAATAGTTAGAAACATTTAAAAGGACAACTCGGCAGTATCTATCAAGATTTTAAAGCTATGTACTTTTGATCCCCCAATTCCACTTTGAAGAGTTTGTCCTACATTTATTTAAGTAACTGAAGATTTCTGAAATGTGTGCTGTATGTGGCATTTTTGTAACAGAAAACACACACACACACACACACACACACACACACCCCTAAATGCTCCATCAATCTGAACTAGTTAAATGCATTTGAGTACATACAAATAATGGAATAGTATTTAAAATATCTATGTATATCAATATGGATAGATATCCAATGGATACTGTTAAGTGAAAAATTGTTGTTATGTAACAATATGTATAATCTAATTTGGGTTTTAAAAAGAAAAGTTATACTAATGGAGATAAAGTAACACATGCCATCTGCAGAGAACAAGAATGTGGAGAGGATAAATGTCATGCTTTTGAATATATTTGTGCAGCATCTTAATGATAATAGTGACCCTAAAAAAGGTTCATTTTTCTTAGAGTAGATACATGTTCTGTGCGTAGAAATTACTTCAATTCCTCAGGCTATCTAAATTAGTCTTTCTTTCTAAAAAAAAAAATGAGAAAAAGATTTAAAATATTGCTGCTGAGTTTTAAATTTGTGATGATGCACTAATTTGTGGCTATGAGATCCCAAGAAGGCAAGGCTAGCTTTTATATTTGCTGTGGTGTTTGTTTCATTTGCTAGCCATATACAGTGAGCAAATATTTGTGGTGTGCAAATTACCCAAGATCTGCCTGAAGCTATCTGCACATGCCCAGCTACACAGTCATCAGCCTGACACCTTATAACACAGATACTATTGTCTTTTACCATCTTGGCATGAATCCAAGGCTCATTCTCCAATGGAATAGACCAGAGATAAATCATCTAACTAACTCAGCCTCACTATCAGACTCCTTTGTTGGAAACACTTATCATATAATGAACACAAACTGATCAGTAGCATAAGGCACGGCTGGCACCAAGACCTCTGTTTAAAATTAGATCACCTATTCTTCAATAACCTCTGAGGATATAAATACCATCTTCAAATATATACAATGTCAAATATCAAAATTTTTAAAATTGAGTTTCATTTTTAGCAAAGCTGCTCTCTTATTAAATGAAAAGGACTAAGTGTTCCTATTCTGGCAAGATCAGGCAGCAGGAAAACATATTGTTTAATTATAGCCTTTGAAGGGAACGGTACATTCTTAAGATGTAACTTTCCAGAAGAGAACTTAGAACATATATTAGGACCTTCTCCCAAAGAGGTTGCAATTCTATAATTATATTTTTATTGTTGGATTATCTGCAAAAGGAAAAAGAAATTTTATTTTGAAAGTTATCACATTGCAAAAGGCCAACATGGGACTCAGAGCTTAACATTTTCTAGGCCATTTTCTACATGAGATTATTTTACTTTCCTGTTGGAAGACCTGCCACAGTACAGTAAAAATGATGTCAGTAGCCATATCTGCACCGACTAGTATTTTGTAAAAGTAGAACAAAATATAATTATCATAGTCATTTTATGATACTGCCTTGTTAAGTAAACTATTGGCTTCTAAACGAGGACCTTTTTTTACTCTCATCTTAAATCTACAGTTCATCTTACAAAGTTCATCTTCAAAAGGTAACTGGACATCTACATGCAAAAAAATGAATCTAGACAGAGACCTTTATAAAATATCAAAATAGATCATGGATCTAAATATAAAGTACAAAACTACAGAATTCCCAGAAGATAATGTAGGAGAAAAATCTAGGTGACCTTCAATATGGCAATGACTTTTTCGATACACCACCAAAGGCATGATTCATGAAATAAATAATTAACATGCTGGACTTCATTAAAATTAGCAACTTCTACTCTCTGAAAGATAATGTCAAGATAATGAGAAGACAAGCCACAGACTGGGAAAAAATACTTGCAGAAGACATATCTGATAAAGGATGGTTACCCAAAATATACAGATAATTCTTCAAGCTCAACAATAAGGAAATAAAGAATCCAATTTAAAAATGGACAAAAGACCTGAACAGAATGTCTCCCTAAAGAGGTCCTCACTAAAAAGGAAGATCTCACCAAAGAAGATATACAGATGGAAAAGGCAAGTGAGCATATGAAAAGATGTTCAGCATCATATGCCGATAGGGAATTGCAAATTCAAGCAACAAGATGTCACTACTCATCTTTGAGAATGGTCAAAATCCAGAACATTGACGACACCAAATGCTGGTAGAGACGTGGAGCAACAGGAACTCTCATTCATTGCTGATGGGAAAGCAAAATGGTACAGCCACTTTGGAAGACAGTTCAGCAGTTTCTTATAAAACTAAATATACTCTCACCATATGATTCAGCAGTTGCACTCTTTGGTATTTAACCAAATTGGTTGAAATATTATGTCAGCAAAAAGCCCTGCACATGTTTATAGCAGCTTTACTCATAATTGACAAAACTTGAAAGTAACCAAGATGTCCCTCAGTGGGGGAATGGATAAATAAAATGTGGTATGTCCAGACAGTGGAATATTATTCTGTGCTAAGAAGAAATGAGCTATCAAGCCATGAAAAGACATGGAGGAAACTTCAGTGCATACTACTAAGTGAAAGAAGCCAACCTGAAAAGGTTATATATCATATGATTCCAACTATATGACATTCTGAAAAAGTCAAAACTATGGAGACAGTAAAAAGACCAGTGGTTGCCAGGATTTAGGGGGTAAAGGGATGAAAAGGTGGGGCACAGAGGATTTTTTAGATCAGTGCAACTACTGTATATAACTACTACTGTATATAGCACTGTATCAGTGAATGTATGTCATTGTACATTGTCAAAATCCATAAAATGTACAACACCAAGAGTGAACCCTAATGTTGGGCTTTAGATGATAATGATGCTTCAATGTAGGTTCATTGATTCTAACAAATATACCATTCTAGTGGTGGATGTCCATAGTGCGACTGGGAGACACCCCTTGACACCTATGAGAATTCGTTGTACTTTGTTCTCTATGTTGCTGTAAATCTAAAACTCCTCTAAAAAATAAAGTTCATTAACTTAAAAAAAATCAAACATATTTATTTACCTTTATTTGCAAATTCTAGTCTATGTTAATAAATTGGTGGCAGGGGGTATCTAAATAGTTTCTTTAAAATAACATACATACTTAAGTAAAATATAGATTCTCAAGATAGAATATTAAAAATATTCTTATTCTTCCCCAAATAGGAGCAGTCTAAAGAACAATATCATGTGGACGTCAAAGCAGCAGCCTTCCCTAGGTGAGTTGGAGCCAGTGCTCGAGATAGGGAAAAAAATAAAAGGCAGCTTGAGTCTCTCCTTGGAGCTGATGTACTCCTGCTTCTCTACTTCTGGAACAATGCAAATTGACCATCCGCTTAGAGTCAGGGCCAGGAAGGGGCAGGGGGCCAACTTGGGAGGTGAACCATCTTTGTTCCTTGCCCTGTTCCAAAGCCTGATTCATAACAGTGCATTTCTGGCTTAGCCCCATCACGACTTATGTTCGTGTATTAATTTCAATTTTACAGCATAATGGCATTGTACTATAACAGATACAGTCATAGCCCTAGAAATGGAACAAATTTGATCAAAGAAGGGACTGCAGAATAAAGGCAGAATCTTAGGGTTTCCATCATTTTGTCCTTTTCTACTCTACCTGTCTCTTAATGATGTTTTTTAGAGTATGTGCACTTTACGAGAAGCTCACCATTTCTAAGATCAGTCTCACTCCTAGAATGTGCACAGGGTTCCCAGGAGCAGACTACAGACTGAACTGTCAATGAGATCCCGTTTGTGGGGTTTGAAAATGAAGCTGGACATTATTGGTTAAGAATTCAGCTGAATTCCTGGCCTTGTCTTTTCTCTATTAGTGTGAGAAAGTCTTCCATTCAATTTAATACAAATTAATTGGATGTGCCATAGGCACGGCAGTGCACAAGCTCTGAGGATGGAGCCAGGAAGCAGGCTGAAAAAAAAGCTTGCCTGGCCAGACTCAGTGGCTCAGGACTCTAATCCCAACGCTTTAGGAGGCCAAGGCAGCAGGATTAGCTGAGGCCATGAGTTTAAGACCAGACTGGGCAGCACAGTGAGACCCCATCTCTAAAAACAAAATTTTAAAAATTAGCCAGGAGTGGTGGTGTGCACCTATGGTCCTAACTACTAGGGAGGCCAAGGCAGGAGGATCACTCGAGCCCAGGAGGTTGAGGCTGCAGCAAGTTATGATTATACCACTGCACTCCAGCCTGGGCAACAAAGTGAGCCCTGTCTCTAAAAAACAAATGAATAAATAAAAATTAAAAAGAATGCTTTCTAGTAGAAGGTTAAATCTTCTTGAAATGATGTAACATATGGAGTGTTAGATACTACATAAAACATCTCTTATAAAATGCTGCTGTGGGCATTCAGTTTTTGTGTTAAGCATTTAATTCCTTGCTTTGTACCTTCCAACAAGGAAAGCTGGTATTGAAGGAGGGAGAGAAAAAAGGATTTGTGCATAACTTGTTGCTACAGTTTGTGTTGCTTCATGCAGCCATTAAATACATGACTTGCATGAAGCATTGGTTATTAGGAGGACCTAGGAATGACTTTTTGTGAGAAAGACTTGGAGTTCAAGAGTTCTCTCCAATGTGAACCATCTCAGTTCTTTCCCTGCTCCAAAGGCTGATCCACAATAGTGTATTTCTGGCTTAGTTCCATCACTAGCTATTTTCACTTATTAGTTTCAATTTTCCAGTATAAATGGCATTGTACCATAACATGTGAATTACGTATGATATAGACCTGCTTTGTTCAGTTCCAATTAAACAAAGGAATTTACTTTGCCTTGCCAAGCGTGTTGGATGAGTGCATTCATTACCATGATTTTTATTCATTTTATAAATAATGTGTCAGGAATGGGGCTTTGAAAGGTTAACTCATTTAATCCTGCAACAACCCTATGAAGAATTAATGATAGTTATTTACTGAGTCAATAAGAGTTATCACAACACTTTTAATTTGTTTTTGAGCTATAATTAAGGCATAGAGGCTTCAGGTTAGTAATACGATTTGGATAAAACTGGTAGGTATTTATAGATTCTATAATTGTATTTAATTTAAACATGTCATCAAGTCAAACATTTGGTATATTAACATTATTTCTTAAATTTCCTCTAAAAGTAGCCAGAATGAATATGCCTTACTATAGCTTTCTAGACATACTTTGTTTCCTCAATGTTTGCATTCATACAAAACAAGAGAATATTTTAAATGATAGTAAATAAAATCTTTGAATTTTTTGATCTTCATTCAAATAATATTTATAAACATCTTAATATTATGAATTATAATTATGAAATACAATGACATAATATTAAGAATGACTCAAATCCCATTATTAAAGTTATTTTGGTCATGTATCTAAGATTTTCATCTTCCTCTTATCACAGAGATTACCTTAACAGAACTATGAACCACAAGAAGGTGAAAACAGAAGAGCTGTAACACTGTTGATTGCTTTTCAGAGGTCAGCTTGGACCACACGGTCTGCTCACTCACGAAGGCTATGCTGCCACATATTGCAGATGGCACATTTTACAGGTTGTTCCCAGCAATGAATAACACATGACACAGAACACTCCAAAACGGAGTTGAGCAGCAGCCTGAACATTCCTTTCATTTGAATTTCATTATCTCAGGGGCTTGACATTCTCATCATGGAAGAGCACACTGCTCTGTTTTGGGCTGCCTTTCAATACACATCTCCTTGGAATTTTTTCCTCCTCTTGGCAGCACACTCAACATGTAAACAACTCCACAGTACTTATGTACCGTGACACAACATTTCAAGCTAAAGGCCACCTACACGGCAGAGCATACTCATGCCCCAGAAAGTGGCCAGTAAAATCTTCAACCTACTCACCCCCACAGATTTCACTAATTTGTATTGCTTCCATCACAATACTCAAGGACATTTTGTAGAGGTACATTAGGATACCAAACTGTATTTCTCTATCAGCATGAGGTACTGGTTAGTTTGTAATAAAGCCCAAATTACCTAATTTAATATTTAGCTAATTCCTTGCCCAATGTGGAGCTTGATAATAATTCAAATGCCGAGACTTCACTTGGTTTTAAAAATACCACTGAAAGGAAAAATTTAGACTGAGTGCCAAAAATACGTTCTGCTCTTTCTCAGATGGTAAAATTCTGTCTGTCTCAGCAGACCTGGGTAGATGTCTATCTTTTTCACCATCCAGAAGATGTTTAGGGAGAGGGCATATGACCAATATGATTTCCATATAATAGATCTGTGTTTGTACTTGGAGTTACAGAATCTTATTATTTCTATGGACATCTTTAAGAAAACTGTAAAATGATACCCTCCCTCATTTCATGATATAACCCACCACCATCATCTTCTATATTTATTGAACATGTGACTTGAACTCTATTAGGTACTGGAGATCAAGAGTTGAATAAGGCCATCTCCGCCCTCAAGGATTTGCAGTCTACATATATATATATATATCTTGCATTTAAACATTCATCTTCTTTCCCATTGGCCAGAAAGTAAAGGGAAAGCTCTTGGAAAAATGAATAATGAAAATATTAGCCTAGTGAGGATTGTGACCAGGACTGCTAAAGAAATCAGACTTTGCTTAAGTGAGAAAGACCATGGGTAGGGTGAACAATGATCTCCCTCTTCGCCCACCTTCAGCCCCTCCCTGCCCTGAGATATCTACCTCCTAATCCCTAGAGCCTATAAATGGTACCTTATATGGCAAATGGGACTTTGCAGATGTGATTAAATTAAGGATTCTGAGATGAGGTGATTACCCTGGATTATCTGGATGGGCCTAATGTAATCACAAGGGTCCTTATAAGAGGGAGGCAAAGGGTCAGAGGGAGAAGGTGCAAAGACAAGAGTGGAGGTCTGAGATGAGAAGATGCTACTTTGCTGGCTTAGAACCTAGGAGAAGGGACCATAGGCCAGGGAATGCCAGCAGCCTCTAACAAGTTGGTAAAGGCAAGGAAACAGATTCTCACCCAGAGCCTCCAGAAGGAATGCAGCCCTGCTGACACTAGACTGCTCGACATCTGACTTCCAGAACTGTCAGATAATAAATCTGTGCTGCCTTCAGTCACAAAGTTTGTGACGATTTTTTACAGCAACAATAGGAAACTAATGCAGACAAATGCATGTACACAAATATTCATAACAGCGCTATTCATGATAGCTAAATGGTGGGGAAAACCCAATGTAAATTGGCAAATGAATGGAGAAACAAAATATGGTATATCCATAGAATGGAATATTATTCAGCCAGACAAAGGAATGACGTATTGATAACCCGCTACAACCTGGATGAATGTTGAAGACATTATGTTCAATTTATAAAGCCAGACACAAAAGGTAACATATTTTATGATTCCGTTTATAAGAAATATTACAAATAGGTAAATCAATAGAGATAGAAAGCAGATTGGTGTTTGCAAGAGTCTGGGGGAGGGGACAATAGTCACAACTGCACAATGGTTATAGGGTTTTCTTGAGATAGATGAAAAGGCTTTGGAACCAGATAGAAGTGGTGGTTGTACTTTGGGAGGCTGAGGCAGGCAGATCACAAGGTCAGGAAATCGAGACCAACCTGGCTAACATGGTGAAACCCCATCTCTACTAAAAATACAAAAAATTAGCTGGGCGTGGTGGTACGCACCTGTAGTCCCAGCTGCTTGGGAGGCTGAGGCAGGAGAATCACTTGAACCTGGGAGATGGAGGTCGCAGTGAGTTGAGATCGTGCCACTGCACTCCACCCTGGGCAACAGAGCGAGCCTCCTTCTCAAAAAAAAAAAAAAAGAAGTGGTGGTTGTACAACATTGTGAATGTCCTGAATGCCAATGAATTGGACACTTCAAAATGGTTAATTTTATCTCATGGGAATCTCATCTTAATACAAAAATTAAAAGATGGGGAAAGACTCTTGAATTCTGCAAGGCTCCCTAACGTAGTGGCTGAGTATATTACCCACAATTAGGAACTCAATAAATATTTATGAAATTAAATGGTATAAAATATTTGTGTCCTACAAATTTTTTTTAATTAGTCATGATCATTCTAGTCTAAGTCTGCTGAATAAGGCAAGTTATCAAACTGAGTAAAGCTATCTTAGTTTTGAAACTAATAATGCGTAGCTAATAATGCGTAGCTACAACGTTAGAGACTCACATTTCCCTCTGCCTAGCAAACTTGAACCTGTTCTTCAACATCCCAGCCCAAACATCACCCTTGGAGGCACCCTTGGAGCCTCCCCCACATCACCAAGTGGCACTTCCCTCCTGGACCTTCTAACTTGTTTGGTTCATAGATATCTAAGCACTTCCAGTTCTATGTCTCATCTGTCTCCTCACAGCAGTGTTGATGTCTCAAGGGTAAGAAATGGCTCTAATCTATTGACATACACTGAGCAAGAAGTGCCAAGTTGGCGAAGGAAAGTACTGATAATCAACCTAATGTTTTAGTTTGTCTTGTAAAGTAGCTCCAAAGACAATTCTAAAAGAGGAATTCCAAACTTGTTTTGAATAATATCAATATATTAAAATGAATATATACCTGCTCAACGTGATAGCTGAAAGAAACTCTCCTTGGCTGTTAAAATTCTAATGTCTTTGCTACAACCCATCCCTGTCTTTCTTCAATTGACCCACTTCGTATCATGCCTCTGGCATGCACAGCACAGGCAGGCAGAAGCTCTTAAGAACAAAGTTTTCCAGAAATAAACATGTGTTAATTTGGTCTCTATAAGGATAAACAACAGGTCTTTGTCATTAAGGAAGATATGACTTATTATTTGTGTAATCAAGCTGCCACCTTAATATTGCCAGGTTTTTCTTAAGACATGGGAACATCCTCTGATAACAATGCAGTTTTGTGCTAAATTTTAAAGCAATTAAAGGTTTGGCAGGGGTGAGGGACAGTCAGTGTAATTATGTGCCTTCATTCTGTTGTCACACAAAACAAGGTAAAATTCTTAGCATTTTTCTTTGAACCGGGCCACTTCTTGAAACTTGAAACAGCACAAAATTTAAAAGCATTCAAGCAAATTGAAATAAAAAAAAATAGCGTTCACCTGAAACTACACCAAACTGATAAAAGAAGGTTTTACAAAGCTAGGCTTGCAAATCTCCCAAAATTTGTAACCCAGTCTCATTTAGACAGCCAATCACTGGAAAGAAACTCACCTTACCTAAAAGAGCTCTGCAATTATCCCTGCCCCACCACTCTGCTTTACCTTTCTTCATGGTTCTTATCACTTCCTGGCATTCCATCATACATTTACTTGTTGATCTGGTCACTGTCCATTAGCCTCAATAGAATATAAGCTCCATGAGAGCAGGGATGCCATGTGTCTCATCACTGCCCCATTCACTGCACCCGAAAGAGCGCCTGACCCAGTAGGCACTCAATTCACATTTGCTAAAAATGTCTTTCCGCCGGGCACGGTGGCTCATGCCTGTAATCCCAGCACTTTGGGAGGCCGAGACGGGCGGATCACGAGGTCAGGAGATCGAGACCATCCTGGCTAACACGGTGAAACCCCGTCTCTACTAAAAATACAAAAAATTAGCGGGGCGTGGTGGCGGGCGCCTGTAGTCCCAGCTACTCGGGAGGCTGAGGCAGGAGAAGGGCATGAACCCGGGAGGTGGAGCTTGCAGTGGGCCAAGATTGTGCCGCTGCACTCCAGCCTGGGCGACAGAGGGAGACTCCATCTCAAAAAATAAAAAAAGAGTCTTTCAATTAAGTTATATTCTAAAATTATGATAAAGAAAATAAGAAATAATAAGCTTCATCCAGTCATTTTTAGCAATTGCAAAGTTCACACAGTCACTGGTGATATTACATCTATTGGAGACACACTGCACAAGGGGAAATGGAAATCAATATGCAGCACTGACTAATTCCATAAGTTATCAATAGTATTTATTATCCTTTTTGATGTTGTGAGAAGTATTTTCATGGTATGTGGCTTAAGTTATAAATAATATTTGTTTATAAAGATTATTTAAGTTATAAATAACTAATAACTTTATAAGTTAAATAACATTTATTTTTTGAATAAACTGTACAGGTAGTGATATAGTTTAAATTCTGAGTCACCAAGTAAAAATTTGATATATCTCACAATAAATAAGAATTCTGGCACAAAAACTATCTAATTCTATTGTACGTATACATGACTGTATTTTAAACAATAGTCACATGATGCCCTCAGCAAATATTCATAACACCATATTCCTTGGCGATACTTTTTTTTTTTTTTTTGAGATGAAGTCTCATTCTGTCTCTACACTCCATGCTGGAGTGTAATGGTGCAATCTTGGCTCACTGCAACCTCCATCTCCCGGGTTCAAGCAATTCTCCTGCCTCGGCCTCCCCAGTAGCTGGGATTACAGGCATGCACCACCACGCTCAGCTAATTTTTTTATTTTCAGTAGATACGGGTTTTCACCAAGTTGACCAGGCTGGTCTCGAACTCCTGATCTCAAATGATCCGCCCAACTCGGCCTCCCAAAGTGCCGGGATTACAGGTGTGAGGCACTGTTCCCGGCCTCCTTGACTATACTGTATCAGCTGTTTGCCGTGGTCTCTATCTCTGATTTCTGGCACTGTACTCAGCTTGTAGGCACAATGACAAATGCAGCTTTACCATCCTGGCCCAGCCTTTACACACTCAGCCTGTCTAGCAACCACCTCACCTGATCTAGGGTACCGCTGCGGTCCGAGCTTTAGGCCTGGAGTGCCTCAAGGGCAGTTTGAACACATGTTCCCACTCAAACAGACACAGGGTGGAATTTAGCCATGAGAAAAAAGCTGCATACCATGAAAATAAACTGCTTCCCACAACATTAAAAAAGAGTGGTGATATAATCCCAAATTGCTGATTTTGGCCTCAAGTCTGTCCTCAACTTAGGAAGATGGAAAAAAATCTAGTTGAAATGTCCATGTTGTGATATGGCATGTGAATATGAATTAGTAACTATGACTGCGTCTTGCTCATAAGAATTAACAAGATTTTGGTCAGGCACGGTGGCTCACACCTGTAATCCTAGCACTTTAGGAGACCGAAGTGGGTGGATCACCTGAGGCCAGGAGTTTGAGACCAGCCTGGCCAATATGGGGAAACCCTGTCTCTACTAAAAATACAAAAATTAGTCAGGTGTGGTGGCAGGTGCCTGTAATCCCAGCTACTCGGGAGGCTGAGGCAGGAGAATTGCTTCAACTCAGGGGGCAGAGGTTGTAGTGAGCCAAGATTGCGCCACTGCACTCCAGCCTAGGCAAAAGAGCAACACTCTGTCTCAGAAAAAAAAAAAAAGAATTCACAAGATTTCATAGCTAGTTCTAATTAACAAACAAACAAGTTCAATAATAGCTTATATTGGGGCGGGGTGGGGAGTGGGTGGGGAGGCAGGGGTTTCATATCATTCACCCCAAGTTACTCTGGGCTAGGGACCCATGTCATTAGCAACTTCTTATGGGAGTGCTCTGAGTGTACCCAGAATATTGTGCATCATACGTGGTCAGACAATATAATATGTGCTGCTCTCCAGTTAACTGATTTAAACATAATTTATTGACTTTTAAAGCAGGACACAATGACTGTACAAACAAAACCAAAAATAGAAAAGTCTAGAGTAAAATATAAAAATTCCCCTTTTATTCCTCAGGGATTGAGCATTGCTCTATGCACATACAAAATGTTTTTATAAAAATAAAACCAACTTTGTATGCTGTGCTCCCATGAACTGATTTTCAACAACAGTTCAGAATAATTTCTCTCATTTAGGTATTATTATCATTGTTATTTCGAGTCAGAGTCTCACTCTGTTGCCCAGGCTGGAGTGCAGTGGCATGATCACGGCTCACTGCAACCTTCTCCTTCCGGGCTCAAGTGATTCTCCTGCCTCAGCCTCCCGGGTAGCTGGGACTACAGGTGTGAGCCACCATGCCTGGCTAATTTTTGTATATTTAGTAGAGACGGGGTTTCACCATGTTGGCCAGGCTGGTCTTGAACTCCTGACTTCAAGTGATCTGCCCACCTGGGCCTTCATTTGGGTATTATGACATTTTTTCTCTCTCCATATATTAATAGCAAGGGGCAATTTAGATGTACTAATACATTTTAGGGAGTTTGAAAATAATTTCTTTTTCTAGGGAAGGTAATTTGGCTTTTTTCTTATCATAATATTTTATTTATTAATTTAGTTTAAAATACATATACTAAATCATGTCTAAAAATATGCTATTTTAAAAAATTGCTTTTTTCCATTCTCACATTTCATGAAAACATTTTATTCAAACTCTTCACTGGCATATTTGACATCAGTGTTAGGGAAGGTAATCTGAAAAGTTTAAAGCAAATGGATAAACAATGTCACTAGACTTAACCTTCTTCACGTGAAGGCTGGCTTCTTTCTACTCCTCAACTTAGGGCCAAGTTTCACAGGCCTTATGCCTTTGATATAATCAAATCTCCTTTGAGAACATATTTTTAAAGTATATGGTACATCTTCCTTTATGAAGTAATCAAATTCAATACACTTGCTACTGTAATTATTACATGTTCTATCTTCTCCTGCAAGGAATCCCTACAAAATATATATTTTTAAATTCTAAATTTGGTTTAATGTCAATCAAACAGAAAAAAAAAATCAAGGTTCACAAGGACTTTTCTGGGTTGATAAGGATTTTTACCAACCTCATTAAGCTGCATTTTGCATCGTTTGCATTTGGTTACATTTCTCTAAACTGTCCTTTTCTCCTGAAATATTTTAAAAATCTATGTAATGGGATGGTCTATGTACATCATTGTGCTCCATAGAGCATTTTGTAGCTTGGTAACAATGGCAGAAGCAGTGACTCAGCCAGCATACGTTAAGTACTTACTCTGTGCCACACCTGTGTTAGGACTAAGGCAGCCAATAGTAAGGTAACATTGCCCTTGAGCAGTTTCCTGGCCAGTGGGGAGACCAGATGTAAACAAGGAGAACAGCACACCGCCAAGCAAAGCAGCAGGAACACACAGTACTTGGGATGAGAGGAAGAGTCTGGGGAGCCAGGACCCAGGACTACATGACCAGAGGTGGTGACACTGCTGGTGACGCAGGGACCTTGTGTGACGTTTTGGGCTTGAATTTTATCCTGAGGGTGTGGGCAGGATCTCTGGAGATTTCTAAATTGGATGATGAGGAAACATTAAAAGATGTAACCTAGCTGTCCACCTCCACTATGTCAAGAACCAGGAAATCAACCGAACTGCAACTCAGCCCGAATAAATGCAAAAAATTCACAAACTCCAGCCCATACAAGTGAATCATACACTACTCAGGGCCTCAGTGGGGTCTGCATACTATTATTTTGAACAAAAGGAAAACACTCTTGAATATTTGGTTTCCCAGACCACAAAAAAAAAAAAAAAAAAAAAAAAAAAGAAGAAGAAGAAGAAGAAAATAAAGAAAACAGCAGATTAGGAGGAGGGAGACGGGAGCTGCCAGAAGCAAAATGTGAGAGGTGAGCAAGGCAGGAACAATAGGGAGCCAGAACAGGGGGACCTGGGGCCAAGTGACCACCTTGGGAGGTAACTGAGAAGAAGAAATGAGCTAATGTTTGCAAAGATTTAAAGTCTATGTGGGTGCAAAATGAATCTATGTTACATAACACTTACTACTCAAGCCAAGTACAATCAACCCTTAACTACAGATGAGGAAAGTGAGGCTCATGGATATGCCCAAGGCCCCATACCAGCAGGTAGAACAGGCTCAGCCAGGAACTGCGTTCTTCTTTTCCAACTCTAATTCCATTCCTTTGCATAATCCCACACTATTCAAGGGTTGGGGTATGTTCAGTTTGAGAAAGCCAGTAAATGTGATTAAATATAAGAAAGAGTTGCAATTTAATGATTCTTATGCAAAATAGAAATTAAAATAAAGTGTTAGTGGTTGACAGGTGAGCTTCCTTGTAGCTGCTGGTTATCCAAGTCCTGTGCTACTCTAGAGAGAGAGGCAGGAACTGTGGGAATGATTTGCCCTTCTGCACCGAGGAGGCCTGAGAGGGCTCCGGATCCACAGGAACTCATTTGCGTCCTCCTGAGTTTTCTTTGTTGTCAATTTACACCAAATTGAAGAAGCCAGAATGAAACCTGTGGGGGCCTCCTGATGTTTTCTGTAGACCTGTTTCATAAGCCAGGTGTCTACCTTGGTCTCTCCCTATAATCTGTCCACATTCCCTACCCAATCCTCCAATCCCTTCTCTGGAAATGGATCTTCAAGCTCAGTCTCTGTGTGAAAATGCTAAGGCTTCTTTAATGAAGCTGCTCTTGTTCTCTTCCTGGAGGTTTTCACTGTCCCCCATCTGCTACCCACCTGCCATATAAGTATATGCCTTCCATATGCATGCTCCACTAATTAATGAGCCTCTATTGGAATTTCCAGCTGATTTCCAGTCATTGATCACCTAGTTGCATATCCTAGTACAGAGAGCTTCAACATAACTGATGGGGACGGTTGCGTTTTGTGACCAAAACTGTGAAAAAAATCTGTCCTCCAGTGAGTCAGCCTTTGAGGCCAGGACAAATACAACCACATTTCCCTAAAAACAATATTGTATGCATCCCAAAGGGTAAACTGGGCTTGGCTTTCCCTTTGCAGAAAAGTCAATGGAAATCACATTTGGCATGGCCTATGCCTTGTGGGTTGACAGATGGCCAAGCATATACTCAAACAGACATGGATTTTATATGTCAGGGCAACATTTTTTATGTGCAGTTAAGCTGTGCATGAGGCTGCTCTCTGAAAAAATAAATAAATAAACTTCTCTGCCTTAGTTTCATATCTATAAAAGCAGAACTGATGATTTGAAGTGTTTACATAATTCACCGGAGAACTGTGAGAAACGAGCTATATTTGTAAGCATTTTTGAAGATGAGAGGAATTTGTTAAAGTATGTACAGCATGTTTTAAAAAATTTCATTTCTTACTAGTCCTGCGTTTAAAACATAATTTTGTGGGACATGATTTTGTTTTACAATAACCCAGGTGCTCAAGGGTACATTGGGAGTTTTCGTAGTTTCGAGGTTCCATGAAAACTTTCCCTGAGACGGCTAAAGACAAAGCCCACATCTGTTAGTATAAGAGACACCTTTGTTTATGGAGCTTTAGGGCTGTGACAAAAAGATTGACATGAGCCAGGAAATTTAGGAGTTAAAGCTGGAGTTTTATTCTAAATGTATGCTACAGAGCTCCTGGTTTTCCACGAAGTCTGGATTTTAAAAACAAAGTTGGCTTTAATTTTCAACTATCTGGCTTTTTTCAACTATTGTCACAGTCATACAGTTATTCAAACAAATGTCTTTGAACTTCCTTAACTTAAAAAAGTGGCCCTAAGGTTAATGAATGTTGTGAAATGCTTATTGTTTGAGCAAACGAACTGGCCCCTCCACCGACTGACATGTTGTATAAGTACCACAAGCAAGCATGATTGGTGCTGTGAAGACTATAGAGTCTCACACAGGGAACCTAAGATATTTTCACTCTTTATACCATACTGACCATTCTCAAAGATTGGGACTGGCTATCTTTCCTTTTATCCCCTTATTCAAAATGCCCCAACTCAAGTTGCTTTAAAAATGGAGGGTTGCCAAATTTCCGTTACTAAGAAAATAAGACCCAGGATATGAAGTGCAGAGGCATGCAGCAGGTGGTAAATTAAAGACAAGTTGGGTGTATAGTTTTAAGCAAGTCTCAGCCAATGATACAAAAGCTACTGAGTCCCTTTCCACAGTAAATGGAGGAAGAGAAAACAGAATGCACCACCATTCCCATGCAACAGTCTCAAAGAAAGATGCTTCTTTGTGTACAGGTCAATGCTGTGTACCCTTCAATAGGGTATTTCAGAGCATTTTTGTGCATGGCACAAGATATTTAGCATTCTAATAATAATGTGCTTTCACGCTGGCAATAAGCAAGTATCTTAATAGCACACGAAACAGTAGAAACCCATTTTGTCTGAGTGACTTCATTATATGTTTCTTAGACCGATAATTGGTCTCACCAGGGGAGTACAGAGGAATCATCTGTGAAACATTTCTTAAAAGTACCCCTTTCTTCCCTAGGGAGATTCTGAATTAGTGGGTCTGGAGTGAGGCTGGTATGGCTCTTGATCGATGATAGGTATACAGACGAATAGATGATAGGTAGGTAAGTAGGTAGGTAGATGGATGGATGGATAGACGGACACACAAACAGGTAGGAAGATTTTAATTGCACAAGTGATTCTAATGGGCTCTTCAGTTGAAGAACTGCTGCTTACATTAAATTGCATATGGCCACAGCGTTCAATTCCAACAAGAATTAATTCAGAGTTTCTATATAAGTAATAGCACACAATAAAAGACACAGCTCAAGCTTGAGTTCAGCTAGTGTATTCATTTGCCTGCTTATGGAACACACCTCCTCTGCCAGGTACGGTACTCAGTATAAGGCTCAAGAAGGAGACATGGCCCTGTTCTTGAGGAGCACATGAAGCAGCGTGATGGGATATCTGCTATGTGTTCCAACAGGGGCAGAAGAGTGTTCTCGGAGAGGAGAGGAGTGGAGAGGAGTGAGAACATTCATTCTATCCAGAGCAGTTGAGGATGGTTTGGAGCAAGTGGGGACACTTGAGCTGAGGCTAAGACAAAGAGGAGGCTTTTCAATATGGCAATAGGTGACATGCAAGTGAGAGTTTCTGGGGAGAAGTGGTGGGGGCTGGAGCAGGAGGGGCAGTTAGGGAAACATTCAACCCCCATCCCACCCCAGCCTCCCCTGCCAGTTCCTGGTAGTGCCTCCCGATACTAGAAGCTTCACTTGTATAAACATTTGGAGTTTAAAACCCTCTGTCACTGACAGCTTCTCAAGTGATGCTCATGACCATGTGAGGTAGTTAAGTCAAACATTATAAAAGATGGTTTTATTAAATTGCGCTGTTTCTATTAGAAGGCATGTATTAACCTTGTTGTAAAAAACATCATTTATTAACCAAAACACCAGAAAAGCAAGTTTTATCAAAGCATCCCTGGGCTTTAATATTTAAGGTCACTGTCAGTTTAAAATGATCTGAAACTCATTTTGGAGTGTGTGTGTGTGTGTGTGTGTGTGTGTGTTTGGAGCAGGAAGTACAAGGTGGAACAGGACCTATTTCTCTATCACTAAAAAGCAGGGCGCCTGTGGTAAGTCACATGGATACAGCAAATATAGCATCGATGTCTAATCGTGGCTCTGACCCAGCCTCTTGGTACAGATACAGTTAGTGATGATTAAATCATAGCAGTGCTATTTGGGTTCTAACAACGTACCTCTTCTATTATACAGAATTTGACAAGGGATGTTTAACGTCTCTTATTAGTTAAATTTCACATGTAGTCTCTTCAGAAATAGTTTTTGCCACTGTGGTGAATCTTCACTTTTAGTATTTAATTTGCCTGTAAGATGTTGGAAGAGAAACCGACCTTCCTGATTAGGAAGTAGGTGACTAAGTCTCTCCTTAACCACCTTCTTTGATCCAGTCTACAGACTCCAGAAGGATGGATTATAGAAAGTCTGCTTTCAGTTTCCTTTGTTCCTATCCTGATACATTGCCTGGAAGCAGTATTTCACCTCTGCTGTTTTCTTTCAGCCATTTCCTTGGAGGTCTCATTAATCTCACAGCCTCACATCTCACCTGGAAGCAGATAATTCCCAAGCATAAAATCTCAGCTAGACTGGCCTGCTAGACTGGAGTGAGGAAGGAGGGAGAGAAAGGCAGAAAAAAAGAGAAAAAGAGAGAAGACTCTCACAGTGGTTGTCACCCTCATGGCTCATTAGAATATAGTGGGGAGTTTTTAAACAAATACCAATGTCCTGATCCCACTCCAAAGTCCCTGATTGAATTTGTTAGGGTGGGGCACAGAGATAGTTATTTAAAAGATTTCCAGGCGATTCTAATGAGTGACTAGAGTTGAGAATGACTACTCTAACTCTTTGGAAGACATAAAAGATGTCTATGATGTGGCATCTGCCCTCAAGACTTTTAAACCTGGTTGGGAAGGAAAGACTCAAAAGGAGAGTAATCTCAGATGAACTTCCAGTAAGTACAAAACTGGGTGTTGAATCCCATCAGTGCCCTGAGAAAATTCAGGGCTTGGAGACCAGTTGGGAAGACGTTGTAAGACTGGATATGTGCTGGGCCTTGACACAGGGCTGGGATTGCGGTAAGTTTTCTCTCCCCTTCCCCACTGCCACCACCTCCATCAAGAGCCTTCTAAGTGGATTTCATTCTTAGGAGCTTCCACTCTTGCTTCTCTCCAGTCCGTTCTTCCCAATCTTGTAAAACCTTTCAAGGACTCCTGAAAGCTGGTAGGACAGAGGCCAAGGCTCAAGGCCCTCCCAAATTGGTCTAAGGCCCCTACTTCTCATCAGGCCCCAGCCACACTGGCCTTGTTGCTCAGACTTCCCAGTCAACGTCCTGTCGGGGGGCGTCCGAGTCTGGAGTAGTCTCCACCCCAATCTCATTCTCTATCCAAATACCACTTGATTAACTTGGCAGCACTAATCACAACCCCAAGCATTTTGTCTGTTCATTACTAATTTTGCTTTCTCTACTAGAAGGAAGGAGCATGCTCCAGAAGCTCTGTCTCATTCTCTCGTATCCACACTAACTAGGACATTGCGTGGCACACAGTGGGTGACCAGGAAACATCACCAGGATATATGGATGAATTAATGACGGAATAGCAAGGAGGAGAAGGTGTTCTAGGTGGGAAGAAGAGCAAGAATGAAGGTACAAATGCTTTTGTGGATACAGAACAGACAGTGGAACAGACTGGTGGATGTAGAGGATACATGGAAGATACAGGTTAACAGGTCAAATATAATCATTACTAATAACAATAAATATAAGGATTTGAACTTGACACCTGTAAAGGTATAAATGCTGTGCAGGGACCGAATGATTCAGGTCTAAGAAGGGAAATCATGATTCTAAAGTCCAGTCCTGAGGCACAATTTCAATCACTATTCTTAATTAGAACATTAAATATTTGGAAAAAAATTGGTTTATGTGAAAAAAATTCAAAATGTAATTTTGGAGAGATAGCTGGATGTTCGGAATTATCTATAAAAATAATAAAAGAGCTACCTATCAAAACTATTAGGCAGATACTTTATACCAAATGGTAGGAAAACCTGAAACTTTGAAACCATAGCTCTGAAACCTGAAACTGAAACTTTGAAACTATGGCTCCTCTTGACATAAATATCAAAATTTAAATGAGATTATTGTTTCACTGTGTGTTTGTCAAATCTTGTAGTGGTTCACAGAGTAATACCGAGTTTGGAAAGAGTCATGTGGAATGTAATGTCTTAGCATTACTAGTGAAAGAAAAAGGACTATTCAGGCACAGGTGTGGTCAGATGAGACCAAGGCACAGTTACTCTGTGGTCTTTCCTCTAATCATGATCTCTCTGGAAGAAGAAGAGAGAAAAAGTAAAATTCTTTCATATTCCAGAAAAGTGTGTCTGCCTTTCATTTAAATATCATTAAAAATATATGGGGAAGCCTCTTTCCAAAATTTCTGTTAATGACTGTAATATTATCACATCCTTCAAATGAAAATTTTGAATAAATTTTTTACAATGGTAACAGATTTCACAGGTGGGCTCTATCAAAAAGCATTCTATTTTATAAATTGTCATAAATTTTTGAATGTTCATGAAAAGAACACTTCACAACTATATTTTGTCTTACCCATGTACTAACTTCTATCCAAGAGGGTATTCAGATGTATAATAAGATCATATGACACTGATGTTTCCAAATTAATTTGTTTTTTAAAAAATTGCTCCAACTTAATTAAACATCATTTAATGTTTGTTGATTTAATTCAACAAACATTTACTATACACTTACTATAGCCCAAGCACTGTGCTCAATGCTATGGAAAACACAAAGACCAAGAATCCCCACTCTCAAAGTAATAAGACAACATGAAAAGTGATGAGTTGAATTTTGCTATTATTACAAAAGGCTGGATTCAAGTTTATAAACCACTGGCTTATTTATTGGGCGAGATCTTAGCCTCAGGTACTTATGTGTAACTTGGGGGAGATATTTACTTACAGAGTGACTGCAAGTATTAATGATGTGACATGTGTAAAATACCTAACTTGATGCCTAGGACATAAAAGACACTCAAATAAGTAAGATTCCTTTCTTTTAAGACATTTGACATTTAGCTAAATATGATTTGCCTTTGTTATATATGTTCTTTGTACCTGATTTACAAAAATAGAACTTTGAAGTTGACTTTTTACATATAATATCTCACATCATCTATTTTTAATATTTCATGTGAATTGTTACATTTGGATACATAAAATCTGTGCATGACCCCCAATCTCATAGCTGTCATTGAATTCCACTCCTTTCCAAAGCAGGTTTAAGGCCTAGCTCCCTTTCCTTCTTCACTTCATGGGATGGTGATGTTTATAAGCAGTGAAATGTTAGAGGCAAGGAAAGAGAAGAGAAATCCTGGACACAGATGACACAGATATTTAATTTCTAAACAATCAAGCACTGATACTTACGTAAGTAAGCATCATGAAATGTACATAGTCATATACATGTGCAGTGGAATTTCATGTACATGAAAGGTACATACTTACGGAAGTATCAATGCTTGATTGTTTAGAAATTAAATATCTATGTTAAAAGTTACTTTACCAAAAGTAACTTTTTGATAACTTTGCTAGTTACCAAAAATGACTTCCTATATTTGGAAACAGGAAGTTGAGAAGAACTCAGGAGAGGAAGAATAAGGTAAAAATGGAAAGCGAAACTGAGAATGAAGGGATCTTAACAGTGCATTCCAAATTGGAGTTATCTACCTGGTAACTAGGTATCCCCTGGAGAACCTGAGGTTAATATGATTGGGAAATGCTGCATTCTATATTCCATCTTAGGAATTCACAACAAATATTAGTACCCACAGGAAATTATGTGCCAATTCTATCAACATCTTTCTTTTTTTTTTTTTTGAGACAGAGTCTCACTCTGTCACCCAGGCTGGAGTACAATGGTGTGGTCTCGACTCACGGCAACCACTGCCTCCCGGGTTCAAGCAGTTCTCCCGCCTCAGGCATCAATGTAGCTGGGACTACAGGCATGTGCCACCACACCCAGCTAACTTTTGTATTTTTAGTAGAGACGAGGGTTTCACTACGTTGGCCAGGCTGGTGTCGAACTCCTGACCTTGTGATCCACCTGCCTTCGCCTCCCCAAGTGCTGGGATTACAGATGTGAGCCACCACGCCCAGCCTCAGCATGTTTCTTAACATGCTAAGAAACCTGTTGAATGCTGTTAAACTCAACAATTCTTAAAATTGCCTGAATGCTAAATTCTTTGCATGTGGAGGTTGGGTGGGGAGTTTATTTAATAACGTATGGAATTAATACGGAATGGCATATAATTTAGAAAATGTTGATTAGTGATTCTTCTTTCTATCACCAAAATGCATTTTGGCTTGTGCTTTCTTTCTTTTCTAACAGTTGTTCTCGACAGAAGCCATTTGACAAGCATTTCTATTTCATCTTGGTGATACAGAAAAATCACAATTCATTCTGCCTTTGGAAAGATGAGTGGTTGCAAAGAAAGAAACACTCAGAACCAATTCCAGTGATCCTGAAACAATAGTAAAAACTTAATTTCAGAAACAAAGACTTTGTCCTGCTTGTGCACACTCTTGGGCCATGACTGTCAGTTTACTATCGGGAGGTCACAGACACTCACTATTAGAGTAAAACTAGGAAGAAAATTTAGTCCCACTTTCACAGTACTTTTATGTTTATATATGAACTTATTTTTCTTTTTGGCATTTTTATTTTAAAACAGTTATTTTGATAATAATACTAGCATTTTGAAAACAGATGTTCCAAAAAACAGATTACTTATCAATTTTTAACTTTTGCTTGGAAAAATATCTTTACATGAATCCTGGATGCTTCTAAGAATATTTATTTTGTGAAATATAAAATGCCAAAATAGCACAATGGGCTTCACAATAAATTCAAAGAAAAATACTGTAATTTGCTTGGTAGTTAATAAAATGTTAAATAATAATCTTTACAACATAAGGGGCATTTCAGAGGATAAGAATGAATTTCTTTTTTAATTAAAAAGAAAATCTGTTCTAATTTTTTATTAAGTTTTTTAGAAGAGATAGCAACATTACATTCCCCTACATCGAGACTGACAATCCCCTAGTTAAAGAATCCACACATAGGTACATATATTAACAATACACATGCAAATGTATGTGTACATATTATGTATGTATGTGTGTGTATATAACATTAATACATTTCTAAAAAGTATCATGGTTGGCAGAATTATAGATAGCAAGACCAAGATATCATGAAAGTGGAGGATTAGAGGGAAAAAAAATTTTATTGCATAAAATAGAGTTTGCAAACATAGTCAAATATTCTAGAAAGCATCCTCTTTCAAAACATATGCATTATTATTGGATGTCTGCCCCATTCGGTAACCCTTCTCCTGAATCACTATCTTCAGCTGTTCAGGAACTTTGGCATGACAACTTGGGCTGCTAAGGTTTTGAACCAGCTTGAAATAAAATGTCTTTATGCTTACATTTTCTTATGCAACAGCCTGGCCTTTACCCTAATTATTTCAATGCTTAGGAGTATGTATCTCTTTGCCTGGTCTTATTTCCATCTATAAAAAAAAGATGAAGCATTTGAAAGTTTCCTTTCTCTATACCATTCCATAGGATCTCCCACAGACTGGAGGGAGAAGGGGCAGGAATCCTTTTTAATCCTTTAAGTCATCAGTGAACCAACTACTATGGCTAGTGGGCAACACACAAGGTATTTCAAACCCAACAATGTCAAAATGGAACTCATTGTCTTTCTCTTAAAACTCATTTTGTGTTCAATAGTGCAGGACTATTGTCTTAAATTCTCTAACTGGAAACCTCCCGGGTTTTGACTTTGTAGTTCTCCCTACCTAAAACTCCACTCATCGTGCTCTGCTGATGCATATCCAACGCATCCCCCAACCCCATGCCCATTGCACCACCCACATTAATTTCCAATTCTACTTCTGAGACAGCCAGTTGACTAGTCTCTTTGCTCAGAATTGCTCACTTTCCCACACTGTCATCCGCACCTCTTTCAGAGCCATGCTGCTGGAGCATATATTTATTTGTTCATAAAACAATCTGCTTCAATCTTTTGATGGCTCTCTAAAACGCCAACATGCATTGTATGTTGCCATATGCCAGCCATTGTACCAAAAGCTTTACAGGAGTTATCTTATTTTCTCTTCACAGTAATCCTATGAGATAGGTACAATTATTGTGAACACTTACCGATGAGAAAATTAAAAGCATAGAGTTTCTATTACTTGTTCACAGTCACTCGGATGACAGGTGGCAGAGCCAACATTCACCTAAAATTATCTGACGCTCTCAACTACTCCACTCCAAACCCTTCCTCAGTCTGACTCCAAAGAGCTCTCGAGTCTCTTTTGCAGGGAGCTGGCAGACTGTGACCTTCCAAACTCAATGATTGTACATCAATGGTCAAAAGCCTTTGAACCACTGAGCTAGAATGCACGGTGAAGGCTCAGGGGCTCTCAGTAGCTGCCACCTCCCCTCGAAATGAGTGTGGCTCTTTCAACCCACACATAGTAACTGAAATATCTTGATATCAAGTAGGGAAAACCCAAAACAATAAATTCTGCAGAACTTTTTTTTTTTTTTTTTACAGTACTCTGTACTGTAGAACTGGAATTACATTTCAAAAATTGTGTTTCAGATAAAAAAATCACATACCAATCAACTTTGCCTCTGAATGTCTTATCACAATTCATTCACAAGAACCACCTAATGGAGGTGAGGATAGTGGCACTGGCAGAACACTGATGGTACTTGTAGTCATGGCTTTGTCATTGTAAAGCACCATCTATTCGACTTGTTATATAACTTCTAAGAATAAATAGCCATTTGAAAAAAAGAAGAAAATGTTAGATATTGCTAAAATTGCCCTGACATATTCCACACACACAGTTTGATAAATATTTTATTGTTATTCCAGGAAAAGCTTTTAAAGGAATACATAAGCCAGCAATTATGGGGAAGGGATGTCTCCTTCTCCGAGATAGTAGGAATGTCAGCTCTTTGTTGCTAAGGAGAGAAAGGATGGATATACAATGGCATGATAGCTGAAATGTACACACACCCACCAAAAGGGCTGGGGTCCCAAGCAGCACATCTTTCTTTACTTATTAACAGCAGAAACCATCCTGATGCAGCGTTCTGTCTGACTTGAATAAATGAGGGACATTCAACCTGTGTGGGGCCATTGCTGTGCTTCTGCCTGTCAATTATCTAAACTCCCACGCAGAAAGCCTTGCTGGAAGAAGGCCTGGCTCCTTGAAACTAATGATCCAGTTGTTAATACTAGTGCCCAGCTCTAAACTACTAGCTCTGAAATCCATGGACTCAACCCATTTTTGATTAGAAAAATTTAGTCAAATACTCAACATCATTATCTTCTTTAAATTAATTTGGATAAACTGTAGTGCTCCAAGTTATTTCACATTTTTTTTTGTCACCTACCAGTACTATCTTAAATGCTTTCCTTACAGTCAATAGAATGTATTGAAACATGTGTATGTAATGGATGTTTACATTTTCCTCCTGTAAGAGAGGCTGCTTACCTCATCAAAAAATTACCATGAAAAGTGATCACTGACAGCCAATTATAAGCCATTATAAGAAGCATGCTGTTTCGGAAATATTCAAATTATGTGATTTAAAACCTGTTATTCTATTCAAAGGTATCTATGACTATATTTGAGATTACATCTAAAATTTGAAATGATATAGAAATTGCTAGTTTATAAGCCACTCTCCACAGTGTGTAAATAATCTTAAACTCATCAAGAGCAGAGGTATTTTATTAATTGCATTTAATAACATAACTAAAAATTGTGAAAACATCCCCCAAAGCTCTAGTTACCCAAAAAAGACAAATAACCCTTAGCATTTTTAAGCCTACATAAAGTCTGCCACAGGAGTTTCTTTCTTTTTTTAAATGGCCTTTAAATAAATATATGAGTCAGTTTAAAAAGGCATTTACTTGGATTAAAGTGAGTATTCTGCCAGAATGTCAGTATAATAAATTGCGGGTGGCAGAAGTTTTAAACGAGGTTAAATTAGAGATTCTAAGTTTATATATTTATTTTTTACTCACTCTATTGCTGTAATTAGAGAAGCTTTTGGTTGATCTTCAAATTGTGCCTTGTCATGGAATACCATACCTACCTGCTTTTATGATAAGTCCTATGGTGTATTTTCTCAATGACCAGAATGGTGGTATAATCCATATGCATGCATCCAGCTTCCCTCCTGCTACTACTACACACACACATCCTTACACTTGTTTCATTTCTTCCACCACCTTTCATCCCTGATACTATACTCTTCCACTTTACTTCAGTGTCTTCAATGGCAATGACCAAATTATGTTAGCCACAGAGTTTTGTTCCTGGTAAGCTATTTCATAAAAGAACCTAATACACACTGACTTTAAAATCTCTGCTAGTCTGTGCTACCTGCACCGAGGACTGAACTAGCTCAATTTCGTAAACAAATATGTTTCACCACCAATAGGTGGTCTTGTAGAATGTGTTTTAAATGATGTAACCTCTTAGAAGAGCTGACCGTGTCTCAAGGCATGGGAAGCCTCACCTTCAAGCTGATACCAGCTGAGTAACTGAACTAATGAGCTTCAGGAGACAGATAATCCATAACACAGCTGGGACAATCCTGCTTGAGTGCCGACAACACTGAAATGGGGCATGATCTCACAGTATATCTCCTCTGAAAGTTCAATACAGCAAAGTAAACAGAAAAAAGTTCCACGTGATAATTTTATGCTAATTATTTAATTGACATTAAAATACTTCAACCATCATGTTTCTCTAGTTATCAAGTAAAGATATTAAAAATAAATACATTTTTAAAGGTTCACGATTGACCACTAATGTCTCTACTCTGAAATTAAAATATCAGAGGCTATCAAAACATTTTCGACATTGCATCCTAACGATGAAGATGAAAGCATCAGACCAAAGAGCTCTTATGCTGTTACACTGTGCATATTGTTTTATACAGAATTTTTGCTCAGCTCATTAACTTAATTCCATCTACCTCGTGCCATCCCTTAGTAATAGTTTTTTCACTAACTGTATACATTTTCCACCCACTGCTCTGAGCACAAAAGAATCAAACACCACACTTGCTGCAGCCTAAATAAAATAGCAGTAGTCTTCACAAAAGGTGAATTTGGAATGACAATCTGCATTCCCAGTTCCTAAACTTCAAAGTAAACACTAATTGTCTTGTGGACAATGCATCGGGGTACACATATTACACGCGTCTCAGTCTTGAACATTTAAGTGTGAAACGAGAGCAACAAATAGGCAAACCTTCCGCAGCAAAGGATGCGGGCTGCAAAGCAAGCCAGCAGCTATGAAGAATTCATGCTTGTTTTACCTACCGGCGTTGTCCATGTCTCAAGAGTGGTGAGGCGAGTTCTGTAGCCTGGCAGCCGGAAAGCCCTGGCTCTTCTGACTAACGAAGCACCCTGTCCTTCTGCTGATTATCAGCCCTTGCTGGCACACTGAGCATACTTCATGCACTGTCTGCAGGAGACACCGCCAGGAAATTTATATCTCCAAGGATGACAAACAGCCATTAGCTCCATTACAGGCTGATTAAGAGGGACTGAGCCTATCAAGTGGGTACTTGAATCCCCTGGGGGTTCCACCTCTGCTCTGAGCTAAGGAGGGGGAAAAAAATCACTGCAATGTTGAATGTGTTGCACATTTCAGGAAAAAAAAGTGCACATGCTATGCAAAACACAGAGCTTTCCAAAAGATGCCAGGGCAAACAGGAGCAGGAAGAGGCATTGGTCATGAAAAGGTAAAAAGGAATATTTTAAAATACAATACATTATCCTTTCCTTGGGGTTAGTCTAAATATGGTTCAGCCTTTATCATTGACATCACTGAATGACTGGGCAACTTTTCAATTTAAAATTTTAAAGTGTTTTGGTTGTTGGGGGAGGAGGCAGGGAGTAGCAGATAAAACATTGAAAAATAAAGACTATCTTTAATATCTCTGCTCGAAATAAATATTAGGAAGTTGAGTATTGCCATTCCATTTTAGTTATGTTCATCATGACTAGTTCTTCTATTTCTGATCAGAATTTCTGCTCACCTATCCTAATAGAGAAATTCAAAGTATTTTCACCAAAGGTCACTAAAAATACAAGAAAGAATTGTCAAAAGAGGTTAGGGGATTCTACAGTCTGTTATAATCTGTGGCTAAAGAAATGTGAAGATCAGGAAAGACTGACTAACACAGAAAGACCCTACTTCACTTCTTTTCTTTAATTTGGCTATGTAAAGACGACTCTCAAAGACATCAAAAACTGCTTACGCTCTCAGGACACAAGGGTGAGCACAGTGCTGGAGAAATCAGGTGCCAGGCCTCGTGGCTGTCATGACATTAGATGCTGGGGACAGCACAACTGTTTTCTGCGTTTTCTCAAATATAGTACAAAGATTTATAATGACCTCATAGGACCTACAATAAAATGAATCTGCAGTACAGTTAGGCTCTCCAGGTCTTTTATACCAACAGATTTTTAAAAAACAGTTCATAGTGTTATATCCCCAGAGTTGCTAAACTTGAAAGGCAATTTGTTTATTAAGCATTTCTTTATGCCATTGGAATTCCTAGTGACACACCAGTTGCAAATTATTTATAGTCTAGTTTCCCATTGTAACAGCTTCTAGGTTTAAGTATTTTTGTTTTTAATGTAACTTCAAGATTTCCTATAGATATGAGGTTCTTTTATTGTTTAAACAAAACATTTTGTTTATGTCAGTGATAGCTCAGAAATGTTTTCCTCAAAGAAAAACTGAATTTCTCAGTGACTTTTAGCCTGAGATTTTTAACCCTGTCATTTCAATTCTGTCACACAATTTTAAAGGTATATCACTCTATGAATTTAAAAAAAAAAAAAATTCTTTGTAGATTTTTTTAAAAATTTGCTTGGATCCCATAAGACTGAAATCACTGTGGTTTCTACACCTCATCTACTTGCCCTGATTAAGACCTGCCAACTATCCAGAGTGAGTGTTATAAGCTCAAAATCTAGGACAAACTATTTTTAAGAAAAAAAAAAAAAAGAGGAGCTAACAGGGAAATAAAGATAACAGAGAGAGAAGATACATCATTGAAGACTGAGATTTGGGTAAGGAGTAGCTAAGAAGTCTCATCTATTGGCAGTGCCTATTGCCTAATATGAATATATTTATATTAGCTTTGTCCACAGTTCAAAATGTGACTCTGAGTTATTTTTATTACTACCGTTAGTCCTTAAATGACAAATGGATTATGTTCCAAAAGTTCGTTTTATTGGTCGTTCGAAACACACTTTTTTTTCCCTAAATACTGATGGCTTCCAAGGACAGCCCATTAAGCACTCCCTAACTCACAGTGCGATTTGTATAAAATCTAATCTTTACCCACAATTCTAAAATCCAGAAAGTTTTGAAAATATTGTTGTTTTTTGTAAGTTTGGCTCCAGAATGCATTTTGCGTCATAACTTGAAGTGATGTGATGCTATTAAAAATCTTTACTTATCCCACTTAGAGCAAATAATCATGTTTTTTTTTTTTTTTTTTTGAGACAGAGTCTCGCTCTGTCGCCCAGGCTGGAGTGCAGTGGCTGGATGGATCTCAGCTCACTGCAGGCTCCGCCTCCTGGGTTCACGCCATTCTCCTGCCTCAGCCTCCCGAGTAGCTGGGACTACAGGCGCCCACCACCTCGCCCGGCTAGTTTTTTGTATTTTTTTTTAGTAGAGACGGGGTTTCACCGTGTTAGCCAGGATGGTCTCGATCTCCTGACCTCGTGATCCGCCCGTCTCGGCCTCCCAAAGTGCTGGGATTACAGGCTTGAGCCACCGCGCCCGGCCAATAATCATGTTTGCTACAGAAATGTTTAATATTATAGGTTCTAAGAATCTTCCCAGACCCTGCTAGGGGTGATTCATAATAAGTAGCATATGGTTTCTATTACCTTTCTAAAATAAAATTCTGAATTCTGAAACACAACTGACTCCAAGGGCTTCAGTTGAAGGACTGTGATCCTTCAGTCCATTTTTGCAATTTAAAATGGTAGATGGCAAGCATTTGTGATGATGGATGTGTTAATCAGCCAGATTAAATCATCCCACATTGTACACATATATCATAATATCACATCATACCCCATAAATATATACAGTTATAATTTGTCAATTTACAATCAAATAAAATGGCAGAAAATAATTCTTAATATTATTTTGTCACAGGATTCCCTTATGTATTTAGGAACTTACCATCTCCCTCCCTTGCCTGCAAATACTCAAACATCTCCACTCAGAGATAAACAAGAAATGGGCAACATAGAAAAATGTCCAGAAATCAGAAAACTAATGTTGACTGTCCATTATAAATTAAGCCCTGTCCAAAAACTGCATTCATTGCCAAGGACATAACTGCTTCCCATTTCTCTGTATTGGTAACTGGCCCCACCACTGCCCTTCCTCTGTCCCTCCCCAGCATCAGAGGAAGGGCAATGCAACTGTGAAAAAGCACAGTAAGTGGACCATTTTCCTCAAGCTCCAGTGAGAATCCACTCCCTCCCTTGATTTAATTCACACCCACAATTAATATGCTGTAGCTGGGGAATGCCTGGTTATAAAATGTTCACCAGGCCCTTTCCAATGGCCCCAGAGATGCTGTGGGCATGGTACAGGCATTGATAAGCCTAATGTTCTCCATTATGTTTCTAAATACGGGGTTAGTTCCCATTTTTATTAACCTTCCCATGAGTATATACTCAGCTTGCCTAGAATTTGACAAACTTGTTTGAGGTTGGGGTAATTTGGAGCACCTGCATCCAAGTACCCTCAGTGCAATGCCACCTTCAAAAGAAGGACACAACCCCTGTCTGGGATTTTTAAGAAAATATTTGCCTGGGGTTGGTTGCATGTTGTTTGGGATGCCAGGCCTATCTGGCTGAGGTAGCAACAGCAAGGCTGCTGTGCGTCTTCAAACACATCACCAAGCATATCCTTCTACAAAAAAACCCTATTAGCAACCGTCTCTCTCAGTTTTAACAAAGAAGAGGATGTCTTGGCTTCCTTTCTGCTCACTTTTCTTTTTTTTTTTTTTGAGATGGAGTCTTGCTCTGTTGCCTAGGCTGGAGTGCAATGGCACAATCTTGGTTCACTGCAACCTCCACCTCCTGGGTTCAAGCAATTCTCATGCCTCAGTCTCGCGAATAGCTGGGATTACAGGTGCCCACCACCACGCCTGGCTAATTTTTGTATTTTCAGTACAGATGGGGTTTCACCATGTTGATCAGGCTGGTCTTGAACTCCTGACCGCAGGTGATCCACCTGCCTCTGCCTCCCAAAGTGCTGGGATTACAGGCATGAGCCAGGGCACTGGGTCACATTACTTCTTAACTTTCCTATGAGAAGCTCTCACTTGTTGGAAGCAGAGAGAAGAACTGATGACAATAGGTGGCAATAATACTCTACCTTTCCTAACTGAAATTTGAGCCCAGGGTGACTAAGGCCAGTTCAGATGGATTCTGTGGAGAACAAGAGCAGAAACACCACTCCAAGTGGCAGAGCGACTCCAAAATCACAGGCTAAAAAGAACATAGTTTTACTTTTAGAGGATGGACTGGGATCCTTTCTTACAACATCAGGCTCTGTTTCTCAAGATGGAGGAGTAAAACAGTGAACTGCCCACGTAATTAGATTGCTTGGTCCAGTAGATCTCTTGGATACTCAAATGGGCCTATCTGACTATCTCAACCTTTTGAGTTTCTGATTCATCCAAAGAAATAAAGAAGTGCCAGAATATTGACTATCAATGAGAAAGCTTTCTCCCTGTTCATTTTGGAACAGATTCTTCTGAAAGTCTCTTCTTTTTTTTTTGAATCAGAGTCTCCCTCTGTCACCAGGCTGGAGTGCAGTGGCAAGATCTCTGCTCACTGCAACCTCCGCCTCCCGGGTTCAAGTGATTCTCGAGCCTCAGTCCCCGGGTAGCTGGGGTTACAGGCATCTGTCATCATGTCCAGCTAATTTTTTTGTATCTTTAGTAGAGACAGCGTTTCACCATGTTGGTCAGGCTGTCTTGAACTCCTGACCTCAAGTGATCCACCCACCTCGGTCTCCCAAAGTGTTGGGATTACAGGCATGAGCCATCCCGCCCAGCTGAAAATCTCTTCTAAAAACATTTGAGCCACTGCTTTTACAAATACAGCCATCAAATAGTTCTGACAAGCAAAATGCTTGGATATATAACTCTCCAAGGTACGAAACCAAATCCCTGAACTATTAACCAAAAACAGTTCATAGGAGAAAGTTTTGCAACAGATAGTATTTCCAGGAAGATCTGGGCAAGAAACATTATACATTTATCCAATGTTCTACTCTGTGGATTTTAGGCCAACGCTTACTTGACACGACTATGTTTTCTATTATGCCAACCATTCTCCTTTTGAGGTTTCTCTTCTGATGTAAAGTGTGGGGAGGGGTCTCCTGAATTTCTTGTCAACATTTGCTTCTCTTCCCTTATTCACGGTCCTTGGAGTGTGCCTGCTGTTCACACTTACCCTATTTTTTTTTTTTTTTTTTTTTTTTTTGAGGCAGAACAGTATACACTGCTCCTTGGCTATAAATTTTTTTCCCTGTTATATTCAAAGTTGAGCCCAATCCCTCTCCCCAACTGCAAAATCCCATGGCAGTAGTCCCTATACCTATTGCAATGGTCCCAAATCAAACCTACCTTACTGTGCTTTAACAAGTGTCATTGAGTAAGTTTTTTAACAGCAAATTGTTGGAGGTAAAGACATTTTTAAATGGCTTCAATTCGTTCAGTTACTTCCACTTTTTTTTTTTTTTTTTTTTGAGACAGAATCTTGCTCTTGTCACCCAGGCTGGAGTGCAGTGGTGCAATCTTGGCTCATCACGCATTCTAGCAATTCTCCTGTCTCAGCCTCCCGAGTAGCTGGGATTACAGGCATGTGCCACCACACCTGGCTAGTTTTTGTATTTTTAGTAGAGACGGGGTTTTGCCATGTTGGCCAGGCTGGTCTGAAACTCCTAACCACGGGTGATCCGCCCACCTCAACCTCCCAAAGTGCTGGGATTACAGGCGTGAGCCACTGCACCCAGCCCATACTTAGCCTCTTTAACAACATCTTAATGCAGAGGCTGTGAAACTTTTCTGCACACCCAGATTGCCTGGTGTCTGGACCTCACATGAGGCGACATCCATCAGACACAGTCTTCTGATAAGTTTGGACATTTGGCCAAGGTGGTTTGGTGAATCCATACTTGGACAACACCCCACTGCTCCGAACACACAGCAATGATAGATAAAATATTAAATAGGTAAATCACAGCTAGGCCCAAAAAGCTAGTTGATCATTTCCATGAATGAGAAAGGAACCAAAAGCTAAAGGCAGTGGGTGAGGCTTCTGCAGTGTCCTGCTGTACCCAAGGGACAAAAGCAGAAGTCAAGGCCAGATGTGCAGCTCCTATGTAGTAATGGCTCTAAAAAAACTCCACATGAGAAAGGAGCAGTCAGAGTCAGGCTCTGCTGGAATGGAGAGCCCTGGTTCAAGAAATGAGGTTGGAAAAACAAATGGTTGATGTCTTAGTTCCAGGAGCCATGGCTTTATAAAGCCTTGAGGGGCAGGGAGAGGATAAGTCTTCATAATCAATAATTAACTAAGCTTCATATGGGTCCCTAAATAGTGGATGGGCAATATGCCCTCAAAATTGAGCAGAAACTTCCTCAAGATGTCATTAGAAAACCTGACAAGATGGGAGAGTTAGAGAGACAAGGTGGAGGTGACTTCAAAACCATAACTATTAGGGAAGGGGAGAGCGAGAGTGAAAACAAAACCAAAGGAACTGGTGTTAGGTAGCACAATGAGGTGACTATAGTTAACAATCACATTTTACATTTCAAAATAACTAAAAGAGTGCAATTGGAATGTTCCTAACATAAAAAATGATAAATGCTTGAGGCAATGAATATCTCTATTACTTTGATTTGATCATTACAAGTTGTATGATTGCATCGAAATATCAGATGTAATCCATATGTGTAATTATTATGTATCAATTAAAAATTAAAACAACAAACAAGCAAACAAACAAAAAAGACCTTCCACTGAAAATGAAGGCATGAGTTGAATTCCAAAATATTTTAAGACTGCTAATACATAAAAAGCCCGGGAATGTATTTCTCTTACAGTAACAATGCAGAAGAATGAGAGAAAACAAAGGCTCATCTGGGACCCAGGAGTCCACATGGATGGCACTTACTCAGCAATGAATCTCAGAGTAAACGCCCTGGTGGCTGGAAAACTTAAAAGCCTATCTCCATGAAAAGCATAAAAAGAACTCTGCCAAAGTCATAGAGAGAGGGTTCCCCAATATATGAAGTATGTTTAGCTTTTCTAATAAAACCAGTTAACCCAAGAGTACCTAGGAAGCAAATTCTGACATCTAAATGAGATTTCTTAGGCGTCAGTCTAGTGTGCCTTAGCCCCAGCATTGTACTCCTACAAAACCCTGCAAGCAGCCCTCTGAGACGGAGGCTCAGCATTGGCCTGGCCCTGCAAAAATATGTTGGGGAAGCTCTGGCCATTGCAGTGAAAATCAATTCATCAGACTCTTTGACTAGCAACCTGTACAGATCTAAAGGCCATCCCAAGACGGCCTTTTTTTCCCAGAAGATTCTGATTTTCTCAACGAAGATTCTGGGCTTTCTTCCTTCTCTTCCAGAATTGGAACCCAGAACTGAAACCTATATCTGAGTCTCAGGCCAGAGACCACAGTAGCAGCTTTCATTTTTTGAACATTGACTATTTACCAGGCATGGTGCCTAATACTTTCTTTATGCATTTATTTCATTTAAACCTAACGGCAAGAATGAGTTTGGTACTATTATTATTCCCATTTTATAGATGAAGAAACTAAGGCTTGGAGAGCTTAAGAAATGTGCCTCAAGATGCACAAATGATAGATCTGGATTCAAACTCAAGTCTTTTGTATTGTAGCATGTTCATGTGTCATCTCTTCATTGTATAATATTTACCAGGAATGGCCAGGCTCAAGGTATAGGCCCAACTTCTTTTTATAGAATCTAATTTTATTGAACTCCTAATTTCAATGCAAAAGCATAATTTCTTTTAAAGCTTCAGGCTTCTGTCTCAATTTGACTAATGAAATGTTTAAAGCTATTCTTTTGCCTTGGCAAAACTAAACAAAACAATCACTTCGCCCTCAATAGCACTCAATAGTCTTGGTATGAAAATAAACATGGTAGAATTTCTGCCTGTAAAAGGCATTGAGATACGGGCCTCTTTCTAAATTCCAGGAGATGGCTGCATTTAAAAAATTATTTCTGAAGGAAGACTAAATTATAAATCTGTAAATCAAAGCAGAGTGATATATGATTACCACTGTTTAGCTCAATCTATTTATCACTTCAAGGATTTTAAAAAATAGTTTTCAAGAACTTTACATATACTTTATTATGGCCAATGCTCAAAAAATTATTAAGTTGGCAGCAATGCCACCAGGTCACTGGAATGCCGAGGAAGGCATCCGTTTGGCATGGTGCTGACTATTGGCAATAAAGGACTTCTGACCATATCGATCAGCTAAAAGGGTAGCCTGTTGCTTAAAGGGCAGTTACAGCTGCTTATGGATGAATCTATTGTTACAAAACCAGCAAACAAAGGAAAAAACTGGTTCAGAGAAGCTGCTCCAGGAATATGCAACTTGCACAAGTTCTCTCCACAAGCTATCAGTTAGTTGGAAGTATGATGGGTACCCATCCTAACAAGATAGCAAGTTCCCCTCCAATGACGTGGTTGGCAGGCTCGTGCCGGCTGGACTGAGGGCAGCCTGCTATCCATAATCAAAAAGGTGATTCTCTCTAGTAGACTTTAAGAAAGGGTCAGACTACTGTTTTCTCAGATGAGCAATCATGAGCTGCCAACTGGTAGTCTAATCAAATCCAGCCCACTGACATGATCATTTGGCTAGGCCAAACCTTGAAAGCTTTAGACAAGGCATCTGTTCTGAGTTTGCCAAAGTTTCCACCACTCCCAATTGTCTCACATTGAGCTACACACACTTACATGGCCTGCCTGGCTCCCGAAAGCATTTGTGCCCAAGTCTGCAGAATGGACTGCTGACTTCTCAAATCCCTTGCGGACTCATGATTCTATAAAGAAAGGGTGGTAATATCTTAATACAGCATAGAAAGGGGGAAAGGTATAGGCTGGATCTTAATGAGCTGTTCTTATAGGCTGGCAAGGGAAGTACCCTTTGCAACTCACAAAATTTCCTTCATAGGCTGTTTGGGATTCATCAAACAAGTATTCTAGGCTCTGCTTGACTTGAATTTAAATTAATAAGCATTTCTTTAGTAATAAGACATTTGTTAAGTTGGGTTACTTCTTATCAAATATGTATTGATTGCTTCCATGAAAGATGTAGAAATCTTGTCAAGGTCTTCCTCATAGCTCCTAGAACACTACTGAGTGCTCAACAATTGTTTTTAGAATGAATACATGACCAGATAAGTGATGGATGAATCAATAAACAGTGTAGTCCAGGCAGAGCCAAAATTCCTAAAAATGCCTAAAAAGCATGTGCTACTTTTTTCTCTCATGAATCAATTTCTGCCTGATCTCCTTAAACAGCCTAATGAAAGTTTAGTTTTCTCCTACCAAAGTATACTTGCCATCTAGTAGTTTTATTTTTTTTTTAAGGTATTAACACATAGGCTTCAGATTAATTGGGAGAATGATTCTTTTTCACCATTCTGCTTTTATCTCCTTATCCAGGCATTCATTGAAAAAAGAATTGGAGGTGACCCCAATCTTTCAGATCAGCTTAGGACACCTAGAGAAAAGTGCTGAGTACCTAGAGGGTCATCAATAAATGCCTGACTGATTTAACTGGGGACTCAGCTCTCTGACTCCTCCCACTACCATCATTGCTCTAAACGAGTCAGGGGTGAGATGTTATCTAAGTTTAATTACAAAGGACTAATCTGCTATGTTTACTATTCACACCACTAAACCTGGAACAGATAACAGAAAGCATTAATGCCAGCCATTTAAATGGCTCTAGATGGACTTGTCAGGACCACAGCAAACATTTAGCTAGTCTTTGAGACATGAGGTCTAGTGATTCCTCCATGGGGGTTATAGAAAATTCCTGGGAGCCACAGAAAAAGGAGATAAAACATCTGTATCTGATATGAAGGACAAAGCCAGGAAAGGCACTGGATAACAGTCAAGGGTAACCAGGTTCTAACATAACCACAGGGACACGGGCCAGGAAGCGGAAGCCATGTGGTTGTTCTTAGAGAAGTGCTTTGCCATCAGATGACTGTGATCTCTCCCTGGCTCAGACTTTTGCTTTTACTTTCCTTTCCTATTGTCTTTTCATCAGTGTTAGTTTCCTGTTGCTACTGTAACCAATTACCACCAATTTAGTGGATTAAAACAGCCCAAATTTACTCTGATGGCTCTGGGTCAGAAATCTAAAATTAGTCTTATCTTATAGGGCTCAAATCAAGGTGTTCTGAAGGGCTGCATTCCTCCTGGAGGCTCTGGCTTGGTCTCTTCTACCTCCTAGGCTCAGTTGCATTCCTTGGTTACAGCCTCATTGCTCCAAAATTTGCCTTCATCATCACATTGCCTTCACCTCTTTGACCTTCTTGTCCCTCTGATAAGGACTCCTGTGATTACACTGAGCCCAGCCAAATAATCTAGGATCATTTCTCTCAGGATCATTAAGTCAACATCCTTAATGTCTTCACATCTGCAAAGTCCTTTTTGCCATGTAAAGTAACATATTCACAGGTTTAAGGGGTTAAGATGTGGTTCTTTTGCTTTTTTTGTGTGTGGGGGGGCACCTTCCTCGACCTCCTATATCATCACTGTCTTAGCAAACTACATGTCATCAAGTCATCTTAATTAAACTTCCCTCTCCCCAGGAGCAGGCTTAGAAACAGGCAAAGCTCCCACTGCTGCTTCCATATGTGCACCTGAGGTCTTGCGTGCTGAGTAACAGGTAGAAAATATGGCAGGTAGTAGGAGGACCAACAGGAAGGGCACCAGTGGTGGGCTTTGAGCAGGTAATGGAAGGGAATTTTTGCAGGATAAAATAGTAGAGAAATTATAAAAAAAGAATGTCAATATAATGGACCTGGGGTATTTCCAATAATCTAGCTCTGTATGGCATTTCAAAGTCTGGGTCCAGCATGTTCAGTGGCTTAAATGAAAAAATGTTTAGGTCAATGCTGAATAAAGACTTTGAAAACCTCTGTGCTAGAACACAAATGGAACCATGTGTTGTTTGAAGGGGGATGGGGGAATCAAATCTCCTTAATCCCTTTATCACTGGCTCCCATCAGGAAAAACAGATAGCAGAAGAGGAATCCAACACCCCGGAAAAATTACAACTGAACTCTGCAAAGATGACATATGTAATACACCTTATTCCAAACATGTTTGCTCACATTTGGCATGTGGGTTGTGGAGAGTAGGGATTTCACTTTGTTTTTACGATGGTCTGTGGGTAGAGGTAGAGATTTCTTTTGAAATTTCTTTTGAATAAAAGAAATCACCTTTAATCATTTAACGAACCTGCATGAGGTCTTTACTACTTACCTGGAAGCCAGTATTATGTTTCTGTACAAATGCTCAAGGCGAAAAAGCAAAACCACTGAGATACCCTAGACCATATCAATATTCCTTCAAGGGAGGGACAGCAAGCAGCTCACGAATGGTATATCTTTCATTTCTTGGAGACTAGGTTGAGCAACTATCTTCCTGGAAGTCATTCCTGTCCCTCCCTACAATGGATTTTCCCGAGAGGATGTGTTCTTCCACAGTATGGAGCGTGAGAACACAGAGGGGAAAATACATGCCAAGGGTAGAAAGATCCAGAGTGTAGAGCAGAAGAATGTGACCTTGATATGCATACTGGGAGCAGAAACGCAGGAGGGAAGGAGGCAGGAGGGCTCTGCTGGCAGCAATAGGGCTGTTGCAAGACACAGGCAGAAGGCAGAGGGGGCCGCCGGCCAGCAAGTAAGTTCACAGGACTTTCAGCAAGGGCTGCAGAGTCCTAGCAACAGCCTCAGAGTTGGATGCCATGATTCTTTTTATTTTTATTTTTATTTTTTATTTTTTGAGATGAGGTCTCACTCTGTCACTCAAGCTGGAATGCTGTGGCACGATCACAGTTCACTGCAACCTCAAACTCCTGGGCTTAAGGGATCCTCCTGCCTTAGCCTCCCAAGTAGCTGGGACTACCGTCACACAACCACCACGGCCAGCTAACTTTTTTATTTTTAGTAAAGATGGGGTCTCACTATGTTGCCCAGGCTGATCTCAAACTACTAGGCTCACGTGATCCTCCCACCTTGGCACCCCATAATGCTGGGATTACAGGCATGAGCCCCAGTGCCCGGCCTGATGCTGTGATTCTTACACAGAGTTTTGGTGTTTTCAAAAACATTCACTTGCCGTAAACCTACTATATTATCCACTCAAAAATATTGGCTGTTAAGCATTTATTACTTAATACCCTGCTAACAATCTGGGGATGCAAATATAAGTAAGAGTGTCTCTCTCCTAATGCAGTTCAGGTAAATGTGAGCCTCAATAACAAGATCACCACCAAGGAATAAACCTTCTGAGAAGGGATGACCCGCTTTAGCTGCTCCCAACTTGGAAAACAGAACATGTGCTAGAAAGACACCAAATGAAGACCTAGAGGAATAAAGGGACTCACAGATCTGGCTTGCTGGGGACAACAAAAATATTTTCCATGGCCAGTTTTGCAGGCCTGAGGATCAAGATTCAATTAACATGTGACTAGTGCTATAAAATATCTGTAATTCATTTGAGATTGTTAAGTTGCTTAATAAGCATAATGATTAGTAAATTATCTAAATTTATAGAATCTCCACAAACTGAATCATTCTCATGTATTCTCTTATTCTTTAAAGTACTATTTTAAGAGCCTCCAGTAGATAGTGCTTATACAAGAAATAGTTTGAACCATAGACAAACTAAAAAGGAACAAACTTTTCCCTAAGTGACTCTACCTGTAACCCACCCACTCAGTAGACAGGAAGGGTGAAGGAAAAGGTTACAGGATTAATGTTAAAATAGCACCATCAGCATGTAATGATTCACCAGTGTGTTTATCTTTGGAAAGCTAAATTAAGTAAAACCTTCTGGTAACATTCTTTATTTTTATTCTAACAGCATTTTTTTCTGTCTTTAAAAACAACAACAAAACCACCTCTAGCTAGTCCTCTTCACGAAAGCTTTCACTGGGTACTGGAACTAATGTAGGACTCTGTTCCCTTGAAATTTGGATACAATTTTAAATTTGTCATTTAAAATGTGGCTATTGAAATAACATACATGGCATGGAACTTCAAGTGAGCATCGATTTATCAAGACACACCTTATAGCTTGCTCTTGAAAGTCTGAATTAAAAATATCTTAGCTCATCAGTCATTTGAGTCTGGAAACATTTAAATAATTAAGCTCCAAATGCATTTAGCACTACAGAATTCTCATGACCCAGGCCTTACCTGCCCTGCTTCAACAGAGTTGAAAAACCCCTGGAGCCAAGTAAATGTGGCCCAAAGCTCTGCATTTTGGTCGAATGCTAGAAATAAAGTTACGTTTACTGTTAAAAAGCTAGAAAATCAGAAACCTGTCATGTACACTTCTCCCTTTACCTAATTAGCCTTTAGTGTGTCATTTGACATACTTACCTTTGTTCATATATATTTTAGTGCCCACCCTCTAATTGGACTTATTAATAAGCAAAATATTTTCTTGTCCATCTATATTTTGAATCAAATGCGTCACACCTTATGAAGGTGTCTAAATTTGTCCTTACTATAAGAATCTAAAATTGTCTTGCTTCTAAAACCTGGTTTGAAGATATAACAGAAAAAGACCGATTTTAGGAAGCTGTATGTTATTCATAAAATCATTATGTAACAGTCTTCATTTCAGAGCTTCCCTCAGCTGATGTGTTTATACAAAGGAGCTCTGCTAAAACAAGCTGATTAGAACAAGAGGGCCCCTATGATGTCAAACATCCCCACAGACCTGACTCACCCCACCTGACAGCAACGGCAGCCAGCAATTCTGACCTGGTTAATGAGAGCAAAACAGGGCCAAGCACTTGGTAGCAGCTCCAACCCAGTCTCTGTAGCTCAGGCTGTTGATTGCAGATCCATGGACGGCAAACTCTGGAGGAAGCCCATGTACGACTGGCTAGGTGTAGGCCAAGGCCAGCACCGAGGCAGAAGCGTGGGCTTGCTCCCTGGACCATAATCAGATCAGGGGAATTCCCTACCTCACTTCCCCTCCAGTAGCAGCAATACCGTTTTCATTCAGTAGAGGAGTGGTGCTCAATCTCCACCAACCACTGTAGATTGTTTCCATATTCCACCAGAATACTTTCATTGGTTCTCAACACAAGTAATTTAGCCTTTAATGGTTTTTCAGGTGAACAGCTGTCAAACACACTATTTTACTGAACAAATTCATTCCACTGACACTCACTGAGCACTGGCATAAGCCAGGCATTGGGCAGAGTGGTAGGGACTCAACAGTGATCAAGACCCTGATCTGAGACGTCATAGTGTGGCGGGGGGATAATACAAATGCAGTGTCAATGGTTTTCCTTCATAGTATAGGTCAATTGTCCCTTATTCAAAATGTTTGGGACCAGACATAATGAGATCTCTTGGGGATGGGACCCAAGTCTAAACAGGAAATTCATTTATGTTTCATATACACCTTATACCTGTAGCCTGATGGTAATTTTATACAACATTTTTAATAGTTTTGTGCATGAAACAAAGTTTGTGTATATTGAACCGTCTGAAAACAGTGGTATCACTATTTCATATCGGTTCTCAAAAAGTTTCAGATTTTGGAGCATTTCACATTTCAGATTTTCAGATCAGGGATGCTCAATCTGTAACATGGATAAAAAGTGACAAGTGGATCATTCTTTTAAAAAACTAGGGCTACTTTAGAGCCTTACATCCACAGTAGGGACAGCAGAGAAAAAGTATGCATTAGAATATTGTCAAATACAAGAGCATGGAGAAATGGTTGCTATTATCATAGAACTTGTATGTCACGTTTGTATTTTTGAAGTGAGATAACATAGAGGAAGTTGTTCCGTACAGGGCCTAACACATCCACTAGGTCCCTATAAGCTCCTCGTGGGCATTCAATGTTTAAATGAATCAATAATTTAATCAGATAATGTGGGAATCATCTTATAAACATTTCAGTGATCTACATTTATAGATCTTCTAGCTCTGAAGATAAACAAAATTCTGAAGAACTTCTATAGGACTTCTATAGATAAAATTAGGTTTTACTTAAATTGCTTAACCAAAATTTCTATCATTTGGCTTTTGAATGAATGTTCATTCAAGATATGAAAAGAATATGTACACTTAACCCCAAAATAAACTTGCTGTGCTGTTAATGCTGACCTAAGAGTCTCTCCTGTAACTATTTGAAGCAGAAATGAAGATATGCCAATAATCTCCAAGAAACATCCTTCCAGTTTCAACTGAGATACCTTTGTCTAGAAAGTCTTCTCTGGCCTACCGAGACCAGTTAGACATCCCCTGTGTTTCCTCCTTGAGATCCTGACCTTCCATCACCCTAACACTTACCCACTTACCATAAGGCATAGCAACTGTATGGCCACTGCTCTGCAGCCCCCACAGGACTTCCAATGAGGACAGGGCCATAATTTGCTTTGAATTCCCAGCATCTAATACACAACCACACAACCTGATGCCTAGCAGATGTTCAATAAATACCTGTTCAATGAGTTTAGATGTGAAATGGAATTTTTCCTTTCAAATAGATAATCTCATGGGGGTTCTTTTTTTTGTTTTTGTTTTTCTTGAGGCAGGGTCTTGCTCTGTCACCCAGGCCAGAGTACAGGTGCAGTGGCATGATCTCAGCTTACTGTAGTATCGACTTTCCAGGCTCAAGCGATCCTCCCACCTCACTCTCACGAGTAGCTGGGACTATAGATGTGTGTCACCATGCCTGGCTTTATTTATTTATTTATTTATTTATTTATTTATTTAGAGATGGAGTCTTGCTCTGTCGCCCAGGCTGGAGGGCAGTGGCTCAATCTCAGCTCACTGCAAACTCCGCCTCCTGGGTTCATGCCATTCTCCTGCCTCCCGTAGCTGGGACTACGGGTGCCCACCACCACGCCTGGCTAATTGTTTGTGTTTTTAGTAGAGACGGGGTTTCACCGTGTTAGCAAGGATGGTCCCGATATCCCGACCTCGTGATCCGCCCACCTCGGCCTCCCAAAGTGCTGGGATTACAGGCGTGAGCCACTGCGCCTGGCCTTTTTATTTTTTGTAGAGACAGGGATTTGCCATTTTGCAGCCTGGGTCTCAAACTCCTAGGCTCAAGTAATCTGCTCGCCTTGGCCTCCCGAAGTGCTGGGATTACAGGCATAAACCACTGTGCCCAGCCCAAGGTCGGGATTCTTAACAATAGCTAATTTGTGTAACGTAGACAACGAATTTGGAATGAATTGGAGATGGAACCCAAGTCTAAGTAGGAAATTCATTTATGCTTCATATATGCATAGCCTAAACATAAGCCCTAAAAATGGCTTTATAGATGAGATGGACAGACAGAGGGAAGGACATTACTAGGTTAATGGTAAGAGCATTAAAAAAATGACCGGAAAGAGGATGAGTGACCAAATCAAGGGAATGGCCCCTATGGAGTATTAGTCTATGTGAATAGCTCCCCCTGGAGCACAAGTCCTAGTGTGACTGGGATATCTTGGAATTAGGATTTTACCAAGGCTTTGGATGGAAAAATCTCAGTTAATTGGGGTTACCTACCTCTTCTTATGTTTACCTTTTCCTGGCATTGGGTAAAGCTCTAGAAAACTTACTAAACAATAGCAAACATGTAGGGGATCTGAATGGAGAGGATGGTTCATCTTATCATTGGTGTTATCCAAGCCTGCCCATTACATTTGTAGGGACTGGGGCAAGTGCACAAATGGAAGCCCCCATCCCATATGCCTGAATATTTAAAAGCTGTAAATCAAGCTAACAAACTATTAGTTACCATATGTTCTATCCTCCAACCTTAACCAATACACTTTCATAATGATCTGGAGCATGGTGGCACTGAGAGAGTTGCCTCCTAGCCTGAAGCGCCCACTCCTCTGAGCACCCCCAGGTCTGTCCCATTGTGTCAGAGTCTGCATGCACCTCTCATATCCAGAAATGCACTTCTGTCAACACACCCCACAAACAGTCATGCCCAGGCTAACTCTCATGTCTAGGAACACTAGAAGTAAATCTGCCTTCAATCTCCTAAAAAATAGATCTAGGGAAGTGGCCCAGGAAAACCTGGAAGTGGACAAATTCCCTGTTTGGGCCAGGAATTCTAGGGCCTAAAGTAACCAAAATATGGCATAGGAAAGGACATCTGGGCTCCAGGTGGCTCCACATTCCCTGCCCTGGGAGAGATGGATAATTGGAAGAGGCCAAGGTGGCGCCCAGAGCAGGGAGGCCCCTTATGTCCACGTCAGTGCAGCATTGGGATCGTCATCTATCGCCACTGGAATTCTCTGAGATGTCCTCAATCCCCTTTGGTCTTCACAGCCCTAGGCAACAGGTTCACGGAGGTCACTGTTGTGTCATGCCTCCTTCCTGAATTCACAGCCATCACAGGTCTGCAGCCTCTCTGGGCTGTGTTCATGCTGCTCTTAGAAACATTCTGCTGCTCTCATGTAACCCCAGGCTGGGAAAAGACCACCTTAGTGCCCTCCTGGTCTCACATGCTCTTTCTCTGCTCCTGTGCCAAGCTGTGGAATAGGGAACTTGGTGACACTCTCCTTGGCCACCTACCTGGGACACCTAGAGAAAAATAGGAAGTTTCTTTCTCAACATGCTTGATGCAGGGTCATTCCAGAGAGTCCTAAATGTACCCTGGAATGGCCCACCTCCACGCTTATCTCTAAAGAATTATTCCCAGTCTTTTATCTTATGCCTGGCCTACGCTTTTGAAATTCAAAAGTCAGGAGCTGACTTCATTGTTCTCTGCCTTCAGCTCTGTCACGCTTTCCTAAGCAAATGAACGTGGAATGTCTCAGCTGATGGGGCAAAAGGAAGCATCATAAGGCACAAAGAATTACAGAAAAAAAAAAAAAAAAACGGCTAATATTTCAAAATATTGTCTCAAATACTTACATAAAATTATCATAAGGAATGCTATCCTTTTTATACAAGCACAATTCCACTTAGCCCACTGTCAGTAGGATATACACATTGAGTTTTCATGGTAGTGGGTATGGATTTGTTCTGCTTCATTTGTGGTCTCAGTCAGTCTATCTTGTGACATGCAGCATGTGCTGGCAAGATTGTCACTGGGGTGGGGAATGGGCTGAGGCCATACAACAGGGCAAAATTAATCTATCCACAGGAAGGCATCATAATAGACCCTTCAATGGAAGGGTCTAGAGGCCTGAACTTCCTTACCACAGAAATTCAGCTACTAAGACATAAGGACTTTTCTTTCTTAGATCTTCAGATATAACATCTAAGACGGCGTGTTCCTGTACATAGAGAGATAGAAAGAAAGAAAGCCATTGAACTCCTGGAGTGATATTTAAACCTAAAAATTTCACTGAATGGTGTTCGTTTGGTGTTTTCTTCCTTTCTGTTTTTCAGTAGCACCCACTTGTGATCGCAAATGCCTAATTACTGTTCAATCTAGGATGCTGTAATTAGCTTTCTAACACTGATCTTACATTAAGTCATGTAAACAGCATGGAGGAGGTGAAATGCTATGTTCCTCCTGATGAGTGTCTTAAAATAACAGATTTAAGCAACCACAGGCTGACAGACATTTTCTGTAAAAGCACATTTGAAGTCACAGACTGACATTCTCCTCTGAACAATTCCAGAAGCTCATTAGGCCTTGCATGAAACTCTGCGATGTTTTTATGAATGTGGGTCCTCCAGCTTCATGGTGGTGAATTCCTAAAATTCATCTGCAGCACATGAAAAGTTTTACTGACTGGAAGACCAAATATGGGGCAAATACCAAACAAAAATCCATTTTATAAAAATACGTAGATTTTAATGAATGTAAGACCACCTAAAATTCCAATCTTACATAAATCAAATTTATTTTTAAGTAAGTAAACTTTTCTTTTATCACTAAGAACCAGTAAACTAACAAATTTTAAACTCTACTACCATGAGTTTTAATTGCTGAGCACAGAGTTTTCGTGACTGTAATATTCTGTAATAAATTCAACCTGGGCATGATCCTTATATTTTTAGACACATTGCTGGGTTAGGTTACATTTTGTTTAGGAATTTGCCATCTACCTTGATAACTGAGATTAGTCTGCCATTTTCCCTTCTCCTATTATCCTTGCCTGGTTCTAGAATGAGCTAGGATGTGTGTCGTCATTTTCTGTAATATGAAATAGTTTGCATAAGATCAGTGCCATGGACTGAATTGTGTCCCCTCCCCTAAATTTATATGTCGAAGCCCTGACTTCCAGGACCTTGAAATGTGACTATATTTGGAGACAGGGCCTTTAAAAGAGATGATGGCATTAAAATGAGGCTGTTAGAGTAGGCCCCACTCCAATCTGACTGGTGTTCATATAAGAAGAGGAAATTTGGACACAGAGACACCAGAAGTGAATACACAGAGAAAAGACCACCTGAGGATACAAGATGGCAGCTGTATTAGTCTGTTCTCGCATTGCTAGAAAGAACTACCTGAGACGGAGAATTTATAAAGAAAAAAGGTTTCCTTGGCTCATGGTTCCACGGGGTGTACAGGAAGCATGACTAGGGAGGCCTCAGGAAACTTGCAATCATGGCAAAAGACAAAGAGGAAGCAGGTACGTCTTACATAGCTGGAGCAGGAGGAGGAGAGGAAAGGGGGAGGTGCTACACACTTTTAAACAACCAGATCTTGTGAGAAGTCACTCACTATCATGAGAAAAGCAAGGGGGAAATCCACCCCCATGATCCAATCACCTCCCACCAGCCCCCTCCTCCAACACTGGGGATTACAACTGGACATTTGGGTGCGACACAAATCCAAACCATGTCAGCAGTCATCTGCAAGCCAAGGAGAGGTACCTAGGAAGAGACCATACCTGCTAACACCTTGATCTTGGACTTCCAGCCTCCAGAGCTGTGAGAAAATAAATTTCTGTTATTTAAGCCACCCAATCTGTGGCATTTTGTTATGGCAGCTCTAGCAAACTCATAGGGTAAGAATGATTTATCCTTGAAGGTTGAATTGAACTCATAAAATCTTCAGAGTCTTATGAAGCATTTTGATCATTGATTCAAATTAGCTAATAGTTACAGGTCTTTTTAAGTTTTTATTTTGTCATAAGCCAGTTTCAGTAAGCTGTATTTTTTAGGAATATGTACATTTCATCTGTTTTCAAATTTATAGATATCAAATTGTTTATAATATCTTCTTGCTGCCTTTTAATCTCTACAACTTCTACAGGTATGTTCCTTTTTATTTCTAATTTTTTTTTGTGCTTTCTTCTCTCTTATAGATATTCCCAGGTGTGTCATTTTCATCAGTCTTTTCATAGAACTGACTTTTAGTTTCGTTGATCCTCATATATTTGTTTTCTATTTCATGAACTCTTACATTTATCTTTATTACATTCTTCCTGCTTTCTTTGGGTAGATTCTGAGAAAACCTTACTCTCCGGACTGACATTTGGGACATCTGGTTTTCAAACTCTGCTCTGCAAGACCCTAGTGACACTCTGGTGGTGTCTCAGAGGTTTATGTGGAGAGTCACTCACACACTTTGAGAATGTTCAGATCTTTTAATCAACGCAGCTCTACTTTGATCAGTTTTGCATGTTGCGTTTCTGTAAAATTTGGGGAAAAAAATGGTTCCATTTTCTAAAAAGAAAATGTTTTCAAAAATTTGAAGATGATTGAATGACCAAGCCAATGAGGTTTGTTTCTCCGATATCATAGCGTTTAGTACTCATAGACACTCATATTTCTACTCACAACATAGTGGAGTTACTAAGTACCACCTTATAGCTAGGGAAAATCTTTCCGTATTTGTCAATGCCAGAACCCTCTTAAATTGGGATTCTGTAATTCTGTCTACTTGTGTAGGATCAACGATCTTAAGTATAAAAAGACTTTAGAAGATCTTTCACTGCCAGTAATATTTAGAATTTGTGCTGAGCATTAGACAAATTTATTTTATTTTATTTTATTTTATTTCTGAGACAGAGTTTCGCTCTTGTTGTCAGGTTGGAGTGCGATGGTGCGATCTCGACTCACTGCAAACTCCCCCTCCTGGGTTCAAGCGATTCTTTTGCTTCAGCCTCTCAAGTAGCTGGGATCACAGGCATGCGCCACCACGCCCGGCTGATTTTGTATTTTTAGTAGAGACAGGGTTTCTCCATGGTGGTCAGGCTGGTCTCTAACTCCCGACCACAGGTGATCCACCCATCTCGGCCTCCCAAAGTGCTGGGATTACAGGTATGAGCCACCGCGCCCGGCCAATATTTTACTTTTAATGACCCTTCAGGTGGAGTTCCCATGGGATGGATGAAAGAATAGTGAGGCTCAATTTCAAAACAGAAAACTCTTATCTTTAAATATCTCACTCATTTTTTGAATATGACCACAAAAAAAGTATCTCACCTTTTTTCTCAACAAACTCTGGACCTAATCATTCCATTTGCCCCAAGCATACTCACTGGCAGTGCTTGCGGCTGCAGTGTTTGCTCCAGGATAACTCTGCCACTAAATATCTTGCTTGTATTATTATTATTGCACTGCTCTAGTATATTGACTTTGGAAATAAAAGACATTATTCTATTTATAACAGTCTGTTTTTAGTAGTGGTATTTCCATTTACAAAATGTAGTAATTCTCGATTGCTGAAAATGTCAAATCCTAGAAAACGTAGCATTCTCATGTCTATGCCTGATGTTAACATCATTCTCGAACAGTTGTTGGCCGAATATTCATTTGATGAATCTAGTTTTTCCAAAATAGATTATTCTGATGATTCAGATGATTCTGATGTTAGTTCTGTCTAGAAATAACTCCAAGAACAGTTTTTACATTCTATGTTCAGATTGAAAATCAGGAGATTTGCTTCAGCCTCAAAGAGCGTGTTTATGTAAAATTAAATGAACACTGGCAGTGAGCTGCACCTTTTTTTCCTAAACAGGAAAAGGGTTAATCTAATCTTACATGAGGAGCTAACAGACTTTCGACACAGTTATTCCATTATAGTTCACTGCCACAAACCATTTCATGTTACTGAGAGGTAAGTTACAAATAACATCAGATTGTCTTTATTAATATAAAACTTTGGACAACATAATGAGGTAGGAGGTGGGACTCGACTCCAAAGTCTGGGTCTTGAACACTGGACCAGATTGAGGACTAGCTAAAATAGGGCAGGGCAGAGGCAGTTTTCAATTAGACATTCCCACCAGTGTACCATGTCAGTTTACCGTTACCATGGCAACACCTGGGAGTTACCACCCCTTTTCATGGCAGTGACCCAATGACCCTGGAGTTATTACCTCTTCCCTAGGAATTTCTGTATAAACTGCCCTTTAATCTGCATGCAATTAAAACTGGGTATAAATACGACTGCAAAACTGTTCTGGGCTGCTACTTTGCCTGCTGGGTAGCCTGCTCTGCAGCAGCAGTCACAGAGCTGAAACACTGCCTCTTCAGTAACGCTGTTCTCTTCTGCCTTGGGGTTACCTTTAAATTCTTTCCTGGGCAAAGTCAAGAACCCTCGTGGGCTAAGCTCCACTTTGGGACTTGCCTGCCCTGCATCAATAATTTATCTTCTATCAACCTTTGATTCCACGGACAAAAATAATTTGTAGATTTATCTATGTGATTTCACATAGAAACTCTGTAAATGTTACTTGAATGTTGATATCATCTTTCATTGCCAAAAATTAAAGTGTGATGGTTTCTTAGAAAAATAAAATAAACACTCAAATGCTGTACAGCAGGACTATTAGTTATAACCCTCTCTCTCCTTCTCTCTCTCTCTTTTTCTACACTTGCAGCCAAGTAATTTGGTTTAACATTTAGAATAATTATCATGTCTTTTCACGATGGCAAATAGATGATCGTCTGTCTTCATGCAGTTGATGTGGACCAGGAGTGGTAATTAGCTGAATTTGCTAGCTAATTACCACCAGAAAAAAATAACAATAACAAAAATCTCAATTGCTGAGATAAAAACTTCTCTTCCATTTAATATGATGCATAAGGCCAGGGTCTCATCCAAGCACATGATAATGTGTTTCCAAAGTTTATGGTTTGTTTCAAAGAAGAAAAATAATGTGTCCCTGCCATGAAGCGCTAGCGGCCCCAGCTTAAAATCCCCTGCTGCTGGGCTTGTCCACTTCCCGTTTAAACATTCAGTGCTACATTAATTCTCCGGCCAAATCTAATTTGAAACAGAAATTACCTAAGAAGTCTTATTCTTCCACATCATTTTGAGGGGTTGGGGGACAAAATGGCTCACAGAGTTCATTCACACACAAGTATTTTTTGAGGACCTATCAAGTGCCACGCCTGGTGATAACCAGGGAGGATCCCTGCCTTCATGGAACTTGCTTTCTGGTCCCAATTAGTCTTTTTCAGAACACAGTGTTCCCAAGATGACACCATCAGACTCCTGTATGTTCCCTGAGCTACGGGACCACAGTGTGGCCTCCTGCTTGGTATGAGGCACTGGCAGCTCTGTTTCTGAATCCAACTCCTTACTCCTGAAGCCCTAGGTTAACTGCAAACCTGGTTTCCTAGTTCCAATGTGTTGTCCTTGTGCTGCCTGGAATCTCAGTTTCTACTTTAACTGAGATTTGGCCTTGGCCAAGTCAGTCTTTCCCTGGAGACTGGAATTCTGCTTCCAGCCTCTTCCTAGTAGCTGGAATCTTGCTCCAATGGACAGAACTGCTTCCTGACAGTGACTTCTTAGCTGGGTTTCCAGCACCTTCTCTTCCTCAAATTCCCTTCCTCCATGTTCTTGCTGCATCACAGTGCAGATGCGGTCCCCACCCCACTGAGCCTCTACTCTCTGTCCCTGCAGTCTGCTAGACTCTTCCACTGCTCCTCCTTGGTGTACAGGTCTACTACCACGCCTTGGGCCTGCCCATTAACAACTCCGTAATTGCTGCTTACATAGTCATGTGTCCCCCAACAAGTTGAGTTGTGACAGCCAAGCCTATGGAGGTAGCCTTTTTTTTTTTTTTTTAATCTTGGTAGGACTAGCCAGGGTCTTGGTGTTTAGAGGAGAATGCCAGCATCAGGGAAACTCTTCTCTCCCTCCCCTGGTTCCTAGCCTTATGTTCTTCTCCTCCCTGGTGCCCGAGTCCTAGTCTTTATTACCTGCCCATTACTTGGGTCCCAAAGAAGGAAACTTCTGGCCCCAGTTCAGTCACTCCTTCTAACCCTATACTTGTCCCTCCTCTTGACAGCAGTGGCTAAAATGATTACCCAGAGCCTGACACTCATTGGGCCAAGTTTTGTGTGTGAAGAGGTCACTGCACTGATAGACAATACACACTTGCTCATTTCTTACAAACAAGTAGTAGAACTTGACCAACATTTGTTGAATAGTTACATCAAATCCTATACATCAGGCTTGAGTTTGGACCTTCTGAGGTCTTCCAGGCTGAATGACAGTGTACCTTAGGTTCTCCAGGTAATGCCATCTGATGCCATGACTATAGGGAATATGATGCCTTATTTAAATTAGGTGCTGTTTGTTCCACTCTTTATCTTTTTTTTCCCTCCAGAACTGAGGTTACTTGATCCTCCCTTGAAAGTTCAGTCCCCCTGAGTAGCTGGGCCCAATCCTGTTTGTACAGTGGAGGGACTCAGGATGCCTCATCCAGCACTCAGAGATGCAAAATGAAGTCTCTAGACCATTTTTTTTTTTTTTTTTTTTTTTTTTGAGGCGGAGTCTCGCTCTGTCGCCCAGGCTGGAGTGCAGTGGCGCCATCTCGGCTCACTGCAAGCTCCGCCTCCCGGGTTCCCGCCATTCTCCTGCCTCAGCCTCCCGCGTACCTGGGACTACAGGCGCCGCCACCACGCCCGGCTAATTTTTTGTATTTTTAGTAGAGACGGGGTTTCACCGTGTTAGCCAGGATGGTCTCGATCTCCTGACCTCGTGATCCGCCCGTCTCGGCCACTCAAAGTGCTGGGATTACAGGCTTGAGCCACCGCGTCCGGCCGTCTCTAGACCATTGATCTCTGTTCATATCCAAGTCTCCGTTCTGGTCCCAGTCCATGACGGGCCTCCAAAAGTACAACCACAGCCCCAAGAAGTAGTTCCAGTCAGGAGTTAACATCTTTAGCATGATGCAGGGTAAAAAGAATGTATTTCACGGGAGGTGGTAATGGGTCACAGCTGTTTGGCACAGCACAGTAGTGGGACATCCTGGCATAGGAGGTATTCACAGCTAATAGGCAGACAGGGATATAGGAAACTTCAGGAAGATAGCCTGCCAGTGGGTAAAAGAGCCTCAACCACCATTTGTAAATCCATTGTTTTATCAAACTTTTATTATGAATATCCTGAGTGCCAGACACAGTGCTAGGAAGAGAAAGTGTAGAGATAAATAAGACACCATCCTAGCCATCTAGGCCTCTCAGAATCCTGGAAGTCCTCCTTTGAATGAATTCTGTTTACGCTAGGTCCCTCTCTGGGTATGATGCCTGGCACCTATTGTAGTAGTCCAGGTATTTTCCAAACAATGAATGAACCAATCAACAAATGATAGTCTGGCATCTAGCATGTAGTGAGCAAATATATTTCCACACCAATGTCCAAAGTCTTTGGGTGTATAACTGGCAAAATCAAGCTACCAGTTCTGGGAAAATTACAGTATTAGGCAGATAATATATACAGTCTCTACTTTAGCCCTCACTCTTGCCATACCGACACACTGCCTTCCAAGCAAGACAAAGGTGTTGTACAGCTCTGTTGCTGCACTGTTCAACAGTATTTGTATTCTATACACCCCTTTTCAAATTCTTGTCAGACTCTCTGCTTTTGTGATTAAGTACAAAAATAGCATTGTGTCACTCAGCAACTTTAGGATAAACTTTGAGAGAGGATAAACAATTTTTTACTAATCATAAAAGTGAGAAAGGGATCATATTGTCATTGTAGACGGTTCTGGGCAACAACCTGAGGATTGCTGCTAGCACGCATCTCTGTAACCCAGTCTCACATAGTATAAGTGCTTTCATTCACTAAATCACAGTTTAGTAAAAGGGACTCAATCTTCTGGATTCACAGAAATGGACAGATTGTGGAGGAATGCTCTTTATCACTACTGTGCTCATGGTGAATTCACAGATACCAAATCCTGGCTATTATGGCAAGAATGGTCACCCCATCATTGCATTCAAAGACAAGAATAGAAATTTAACTAACTTCTAAATTCTCTGAGAAGTCTTCATATCCAAAATGGAAAGACTCAGTATGATGTTTCTAATTAAAGTATGTGAATGGTGACTGCATGTTTTAAGTGCTTTGGAGTTTGAAATTAAATTCTATTTGTGAAAGCTATTATTTATATATTTTATACTTAAAATCTCTGTAGCCTTTTTCTTTCAATACAACTGAATCCCTCAACAAAATCTTGGCAAAGCCATCAATTTTCTTATGCCCTTTTTTCCACTGCCAAATAGATCACATACCTTTTTAAACAGAATGCTACAGGAATGAAATAGTTTTGTTTAGCTAAATAATTTGGAGAGCTAAATACTGCCACATTTAGAAAGCATTTTCTTATCTTGCTCTTATTCTTTAATATTATATTGTAAACAAATTCCCATGTCATTAAAACTGTTTACAAATATGAATAATATCCCGTAATTTCTATCATTTGCTTATTCATTTCCCTATTCTTAGATATGAAGGTTGTTCCCGTTTTTTTTTTAATGTTATAAATGACACTATGATGAATATCATTATAAATCCATAACTGATCATTCTTCAGGAAAATAGTTGCAGAAGTAAAACTGCTAAATAAAAATGAATGAGAGTTTTTAAGATTTATAACTAAACGGCCAAACTGTTTCCAGGTACCTGTCATTGGGTCAAATCACCTGCTTCCTGTCTTCCTGATACCCTGCTTATCTCTGATAATTTAGAACCTAATTTTTCTCTTATCTGATTTTCCTTATGACTCCCTCTCCTTGTGGCCTGTTTCTTAGGGTATTTTGTAATTTTGACTTCTGGACTCATGTTTAGTTGAGCAATGTATGGGAACTGCAGGAAACCCAGGCTGAGATTCTATTTCCAAAACGATTTGCTCTGAATTGTGCTGGGTGCCCCATGGTGCTCCAACTAGAACCACTTTCAATTATTAGTTTGGCTTGGCATTTACAGACCTAAACAGGTGGTATAAATTCTAGTGCCAAACCTATATGAGGGTGTGGACTATGGTTATGAATTTTTATGCGAGTGATAGATTTTTGTTTCTAGCTTTTCCTCTTATTGATGGTGCAGCCTTTTGTCCAGGGTTTATGTGACTCACTTAGGCATTAAGACCCAAGGCCTTCATGCCAATGCCCAGGATTCTGCCTTTTGCCATCCCCATGTATAACTGCAAAAATCAGACTGGGTTCATCTAAGTCATAGGCAAGGGCAGGATAACTTTCTTTCTTTTTGGGGGTGGGAAGGGGGACAGCGTTCTCATTCTGTCACCTAGGCTGGAGTCCAGTGGCGTGATCACGGCTCACTGCAGCCTTGACTTTCCTAGGCTCAGGTGATCCTCCTGCCTCACCCTCCTGACTAGCTGGGATTATAGGCACACACCACCATGTCTAGCTAATGTTTGTATTTTTTGGTAGAGACGGGGTTTCATCATGTTGCCCAGGCTGGTCTCAAACTCCTAGACTCGAGTGATCCGTATTTGTAATATAGCAATAGATAATTAACACACATATCCATTCATCCTTCCTGCCATTTCTCTTGTTTCAATGGAAAAAGAGCTTCTCCTCCAGGTCACCATCTGAAGAAAAGGTCCCTTCTCACCTTCCCAGGTCTTATTGAATAACCCCCAAACAAGCGCCTTCTCTGAGATCATGCCTGACTGATGGGTTCCTTGTGCTCTTCCATCACACCTGTCCGTTCACCTCCTTCCTTGTCTTGACCTCCCAAAGTGCTGGGATTACAGGCATAAGCCACCACGCCTGGCCAGGAGGATACCTTGATACAGTCATCTTCATGCCTCCCGGTCAATTACAGACATCTACAGAGTCTACGCCATAGTCAGAGGAGCAGAAACCAGGTAACCCTCACTCCCTGTCCACACAGAGACTCAAAAACAAGGGTAAAGTTCTAGCAGATGGAGCCAAGCCCTGAGGCTGGCCTTGCCTTCAGTGTCTGCTTATCACCCTGGTGTCCAACTCCCTCTGATTTTGGCCCTGAGGAATTTCCCACAGTTTTCCAAAATGTTTACTAGACATTTAAAGACATTTAATTTACTAGACATTAAAGACATTTAAAGACTCTTTAAATATCTGTTTCTGAGCTCCTGATTTGTAGGTGTTCTGTAATGGAAGACTTTTTAGGATACCTGGTCTGCTGTGTTGCCAGAAATGGTCCCTTCTGTAATCTCAACACCTCGTGTCTCTCCCTCTCCCACCTTGGAAGTTTGAGCACCCAGCTCCCAGTTTACCTCCACCCAGGTTCCCTCAGCGTTCTGGGTCACTTCATTTGTGTGGGTGGCCCATCCAAAACCTGAGCCTCTCAATTATTTCACCTTCTTATCTTCAGAGACATTGATCTTCACGTTCCTTCAGCCACCCACACTAGGGATGGCCTGGACCAAGTGACTCTCTTCTTTTATTTTATTTTATTTTATTTTTTTGAGATGGAGTCTTGCTCTGTCCCCAGGCTGGAGTGCAGCGGTATGATAGCTCACTGCAACCTCCGCCTCCCGGGTTCAAGCAATTCTCCTGCCTCAGCCTCCCAAGTAGCTGGGATTACCGCTGAGTGCCATCATGCCCAGCTAATTTTTTGTATTTTTAGTAGAGACAGGGTTTCAGCATGTTAGCCAGGATGGTCTCGATCTCCTGACCTTGTGATCTGCCTGTCTCGGCCTCCCAAAGTGCTGGGATTACAGGCGTGAGCCACTGCGCCCCTCCCCAAGTGACTTCCTTCTAAAGGGATGGGACATCACTTTTGAGACGAGGCTACAGAAAGATCATGACTCCCATCTTGCTATCCCTCTCTTGATTTGCTTTCTGGCTCATGCTGAGAGAAGACAGTGGCCATGTTGTGAGCTGCCCTATGGAGAGGCCCACATGGCAAGAAACTGAGGGTGGGCTTCAAAACAACAGCCCATGGGGAACTGAGGTCCCCAGTCCCACAGCTCACAGAAAACGGAACCCTGCCAACAACTATGTGAGTCAGCTTGGATGCAGCTCCTCCCGGCAGAGCCAGGAGATGACTGCAGCCCTGGCGCATACCTTGATTGCAATCTGGGAGAGATACTGAGCCAGAGGGCCCAGCTAAATGTGCCTGGATTCCTGACCCACAGAAATAATAAGTGTATCTCCTAAGCAGCTGCACTGCAGGGTAGTTTTTCATACAGCCATAGATACTGAATACACATACCCACTCGTTCTTCCCATCGTTCCTCTTATTGCAGTGGAAAAGGGGCTTCTCCTCCAGGCCACCATCTGCAGAAGAGGCCCCTTCCCCTCACCTTCCCAGGTCTTACTGAGTGACCCCCAAAGAAGCGCCTTCTCTGAGATAGTGCCTTATCGGGGGAGTTCCTTGGGCTCTTTCATCACAGCTGTCCACTCGCTTCTTTCCTTGTCTCCCTTATATATGAAAATCTACTTAAAAACTACACACGTAGTAGGGCAATTTGCTAAAATTGGCATTCTTTGCTGGTTTGGGGGATGCTTTGTTGTTGTTCTTGTTGTTTTGTTTTCTACTGAAGACTCATCCTCCCTGCAAAGCAAAATGTTTTCCTTCCTTCAACCAGGACCTTCCTTGGCCCATAAGTCTCCTTTATGCAAATTTTTTGACAATAAAAATAAAAATAGTATTTTATTCCCCCACACTTTCCCTCCTCCAGCAACCCCCAGTACACCTTTCCCCTCTTGTTCCCACAGCAATGTTACAATAAGAAAAAAGTAAGTTTTGGAGCGGGTCACGGTGGATCATGCCTATAATGCCAGCACTTTGGGAGGCCAAGTTGCAGGGGTCACTTGAGCCCAGGAGTTCAAGACCATCCTGGGCAACATGGCAAAATCCCATCTCTACAAAAAACGCAAAAATTAGCCAGGGGTGGTGGCGTGCACCTGTAGTCCCAGCTACTCAACAGGCTGAGGCAGGAGGATGGCTTGAACCTTGGAGGCGGAGGTTGCAGTGAGCCATGATCACACCACTGCACTCCAGCCTGGGTGACAGAGCAAGACCCTGTTTCAAAAATAAAATAAAATAAAATAAAAAGGTTTGGGGGCAGGATTATGAGGGTAGAGGGGATATGGGTAAAAACACAAATCACAATAGGCATTTTTGAAAATACATTATTCCACTTGGTCATCGTCTTCTCCCTCATCTTTGAGTTGTTTTCACTTCTGACTCCTTTCTTCTTCACCAAGGTCTTCTTCATGTTCTTCATCATCTACCTGTCCATCATTATAACCGTCTTCATCCTCCTCTTCTCCTCCTCCTCCTCATCATCACCTCCTCATTGTCCAGGCCCTCCAGGTAGCCCTCAGCATCCAAGTCAAGAGCAAATTTTTTTAAAAGGTCCTTTTGCTGTTGCCAGGAGTGATTTTGTACCCAGCTTGGCAAGCAGGGTACAGGCTGCATTTCGGTCCCATTCTTTCCCACAGTCAATGTTCTTGAGCAGTGAACAACCTACACATCCTTCCACAGCTACCATGCTCAACCCTTCTCACGGGGAAAGCCTAAGGCCAGGTATCTGCTCTCTTGAATTCTGGGCTCCCCTGCCTCCCTGAGGAAAGTTAAGGGCCAAGAAGAGTTGAATCAAACTAGATCATCCTGGAAGGGGAAACATGGAGGATGAGGCATTGCATTGACGAAGGGGAACTGCTAAATCTGGCTGTGACTTCCCCATCCTGGACCGTGAGGATGGAGGTCTGGGGACCCCTCTCCAGCTGCCATGGAGTCCTACACTTGACTGCAATGGTTCCTTTGTGAAGGAACAA